>NC_136512.1:80908233-80913233 GCF_053919585.1 Euprymna scolopes | reverse complement strand
TGTTGGACTTGAAGACATCCAAGTTATAGTCAGGTGGGAAACTGGCAAACGAAAGAGAGTTCCACAGTCGTGCACTTCTAAGAAAGAAGCTCTGCTCATGGAATCTACTTATATATATATATATATATATATATATGTATTTATGTATCTATCTATCGATATATATATATATGCGTGCGCGCGTGTGTGTATGCATATGAAACAGCAAAGTTGTAAAGAAAGAAGGTATATATTTCTTTTAGATTGGCACATAACTTTGTAATCCATGAATATATATAGCCTGTTATGTTTGACTTGGCTTTGTTTTGAGATCATATCTGGTGTGATACTGGTTGTATCATGTTAATTTTACATGATCTCTTATAGCACTATATATATATATATATATATATATATATATATATATATATATATATATATATATATATATATGTGTGTGTGTGTGTATGTGTGTGTGCATGTATGTGTGTATTAATATATAATTTATACCATAATATATATATATATATGTATATATATGTATATACATATACATATCTATATATATATATATATATATATATATATATATTCACAATTTTAATCCTATTTTCTTCAGTAAAGTCCCGTTGTGCATTTTTTAAATCAAAGACTCGCAATATATTTGTACATATATGTGTCTGTTTGTGTGTGTGTGCGCGTGTTTGTGTGTGTATATGTGTGTGTGTGTGTAACGTATAGAGATAAAGGAGAGATCGTATGCAAAACACCGAAGTAAATACTGCGACCGTCACGCATCGCTTTTTCATATATTTTTCTTAGTCTTTTTCAAGATACTATAATGGAAACAAAGAGCGTTAATCTTTACGCACGTAGCTTTAGTCAGATTCCCACATGGCCTTGGGCTGGAGAGGCAATGCGACTAATATCAATGTTATACATACAGAAAGCGTTGTGTAGCATAGCAGCATAAGACAGACATACTGATGGTGGTTCTTGCTAACAGTTGTGGCAGTATACAATTTGGGAAGCTCGGCGGTTAATTCCCAATATGTAATCTTTGTAATGCTACCCACTGCTATGATGATGGCATTACGTATACTGATGATTGTAAACTGTTCTGTTTGTTTTATAATTGAAAGCCTGAATATGACTTTTCATTTCAAAATCTATTTATCTATCTGGTCGGACGCCTTATTCTGACGAATGTGACTGTCTCTTCCCAGATCTCTTCGAATTCGATCAGCTTTTTTTGTTTGTTTTGGCAATATCGATCTTATATTTTGCTTGTTCAATCTCTAGTTTGTCTCACGCTACCATTTTTTCAAGGACGAACTTGTTTAAAAAAGTCTTACTTCGCGAAAACTGCTTTTAATCAAAATCTGGCAACCCTAGACATGTTACGAGAGTGGCTTTCATTTGAGGTAGGCTCATTTTGATTATAATTATGATAATTATGATAATTGTTTAATTACGTTGAAAGTAGGCAGTATAAATTTTACGATGCACCGATTTTTCACCGAAGGTAGAATCAGCTAAACATTAGGTTTAATGTAACATACAGAAAGTAACAGGGGAGAACTAAATAATACCATGAACTGACAAAAAGCACGGTACTAAATCTATATATCTATAAAAGTGTAAAAGTGTAAATGTCTGTGTGTGTGTCTATGTCTGTGTACATATCCCTACCTTATAACTTTGCCAATTTCCGGTCTACAGGCTTGAAATTCGACATACAGGGTATTGAGATTTGGAAAAATCTATTTAATTGGTGTTTGGCCAGAAATTTTGCTGGTAAAATGTCAAATTTTAACGATTTGACATTTGAGAACTCTATCAAATTTTTCCGCCAATTTTGGGTCTAAACACTAAAACTTTTACAATTAGGTTACTTGGACATGGTTTTTACTTTTAAATTTTACTTGAGCCAAAAACTATAAGTGCTAAGCGGTCATAATTGGGGTGAAAGTTTTAAAAAAATAACCTCTGCAGTCTCTATGAAAATAATCAGCCAATTTTGGTCTAAACATTTGAAATCTTACAAAACGTATAATCATACATGAGACAGGTATTTTAATCGGTTTTTGGCCGAAACGTTTCTCCCCATCCACGGGTCATAGTTCAAAAGATTTGAACTTTGCGATCTCCAGCAAACTATTACCCCAATTTTGGGTCTAAACATTTGAAATTTTACATGAAGCGTGTTCAGACATACAGCAAGCTTTTTAATCAGTTTTTAGAGTGAAAATTTAGCTGGTAAATGTTCAAAGTTTACAGAGTTTACCTTTGCAGACTCTACCAAACTCCTCCGCCAAGTGTATGTCTAAAAACGTGAAATTTAGATATAGGTACTTGGACATGGGTTCAACATTTTAATTTAATTTGAGCCCCCCCAATAAATGTTAAGGGATCAAAATTGGGGTCAAAGTTTACAAAAAATCGGACATCAGCTGTCTCTACCAACTTTTCTCTATGGTAGTAAAGGAAGCCTATTATAGAGAAAGGAATTACCGAACATATTCGCACTTTTTATTAGATGTATACGCACAGAAACTTATGAACAGTACATAGGGTCCGATCAAAGCCGAGCAGAACTACTAGTGTACATAAAAGTAAACATGTATGTTTGTGTGTGTCCCTACCAAATAACTCTGTCAATTTTCAGTCTAGACACTCGAGATTTGTGATAAGGATTAAAGACATTTGGGGTAATCTTTTTAATTCGTTTTCAGTCAGAAATTTGGCTGTCAAGGTGTCAAAATTCAAAGATTTGGCGTTTGAAAACGCTACCAAAGTGCTTCGCCAACTTTGTGGTCTAAACACTTGAAATTTTAGATTTAGGTTATTTGGACAGGGATCAATATTTTAATTTTATTTGAGCACAAAAACAATTGTTAAATGATCAAATCCGGGTTAAAGTTCACAAAAATTAAGCCTCAGTGGTCTCTACCAAATTTCTTAGCCAATTTCTCGTCTAAACAAATGGAATTTGACATAAAGCGCATTCAGAGATAAGAAAAAAGCTTTTTAATCGGTAATTTGAGCTGCCAAGGGGTCAAAGTTCAAAAGATTTGACCTTTGCGATCCATAGAAAAATACTGAATAATGTTTCTCTGTGTTTTTATCTGCTTCCCTCGCATTGTTTCCAATGGGTTTTCTTACCTGCAAATCTGATTTGTAATCTCTTCAGCAATTTATCGTAGCCACTGGACGTGCGTTTATCAAGCAACGGTAAGTTGGCTTCTAATTGTCCTGTTTTTTTTTGTTTTGTTTGTTGTGTGTTTCTTTGATTGAGAATACTCGTCTTATAAACGTGCTCAGATTGGCTACGTTAACACTGTGTGGTAATAATATAGAATCTCATTTTCTGACTAGAAAATTAGAATCACGGGAATGTATAGAATAGGTAACAGTATCGAATGTCTGGAATTGGCTATTCTCAGAAGGATAAAACGCTGAAAAATCTGTGTCTCTATATTATCACTAATATCGATTCAGCTGGATTCCGTACTGTATAGGGGCGAAAACAAAATATCAGGGGGTAGTCCGCTACATTTTTCTTATATATATGCGTTTTATTTTTTATTACCGTATCTTTCTGTTAAGTTACATTATTGTTTCAGCTACCCGGTTTCTGTAAAAGTCTGAGGAAACTACAGACGCCCCCCCCAAAAAAAAACGGCCGGGTGGCTGAAACAATAGTGTAACTTAACAGAAAGATACGCTAATAAAAAAATAAAAGGCATATTTGCTCTACAACAGTATTGAACACTTTCTTCGGTTTTTATTAATTACCATTTCGACTATATATATTTTTTTTTTGGGGGGGGGTTAAATATAAGAACACAGCCTCGAAAATTAAATTTCTTTCTATTTGTTCTTAACTGTAGAAAGAGAGTACTTTTTTTTACAAGATTACAGTGTTGTTTGATTTGGGGGGACCGTTTAAAATCTGTTTGTGAGGCTGCGGTCTTAATAACATTGTCTTCCCGGTAGGAAGTTACTTTAGCGCGACCAGATTTAGGGGCATCACGAACACTGCAAGTGTCTGCTGTGCTTTTGCATAGGGATTCATGCCGTTTTTTTTAATTTTTTCATCGCTTTGCAATTTGCGGCCGATTTTACGATTCGATAAATAAAAAAAAAACGGATATTAATAAGCTGCTGATGGTCACTAAGAGAGACCCCAGATTCATGGACTAAATGTTACGTTAGTTTACTTAGAAACAACAACAATTACGATAAGAACTGCAAAAGGTGGATATTTTACGATCAAATATGCTTAATGTACATATTTTTAGCTGATTAAAGCTCATTTTGCTGCGGAGTTTTTGTTTTTGCCTTCTCAATTTGAAGCTACTTTTTTTTTTGTTAAAACTACCATTTTTAATATTTGAATTGACGTTAACTCAAGGTACTTCAATTAAAAGTCAAATATGAACAGAGGAAATTACGGAAAAATAAAAGATGAATCAAATGAGGTATAGGTTGTGTATAGGTTACATTCAATTTTGGTTAAATATGCGTTTTTACAGAAAGTTACAAATGCGGAATTTCTTTATATATATATATATATATATATATATATATATATATATATATGTATGTACGTATATATATATATATATATATATATATATATATATATACATATACATATGTATGTATGTATTTTTTATTACCGAATCTTTCTGTTAAGTTACATTATTGTTTCAGCTACCCGGTTTCTGTAAAAGTCTCAGGAAACTACAGACGCCCCCACTCCAAAAAAAAAACGGCCGGGTAGCTGAAACAATAATGTCACTTAACAGAAAGATACGCTAATAAAAAAATAAAAGGCATATTTGCTCTACAACAGTATTGGACACTTTCTTCAGTTTTTGTTAATTACCATTTCCACTAATATATATACATACATACATGCATATATATATACACACGCATATTTATATATGTATATATATATATATGTGTGTGTGTGTGTGTGTGTGTGTGTGTGTATGCCACTCGTCGTATGT
>NC_136512.1:80853233-80903233 GCF_053919585.1 Euprymna scolopes | reverse complement strand
AAGGAATTTTAACCTATATTTCCAGTAACTTATATTTCTAATATGTTAAAAACATGTTTATTAAATTATCTTATAGTTGCATTCTCCAGTTGAATTTCATAACAGAATTGACAAATTCACATTCTTTTCTTAAAACTATTTTATCTCTAAGCTAAACAATGGTTTGTTTTTACATTCCATTTTCTAATTCTCTCTCGTAATCTATTTCTAAACCTAAATTACGAGGTTCGAATTTCGTCTATTCTATTTCATTTTCATTTTAACTAAATCTCTCTATTTTTAAACTTACATGAAAAGGGGACAGACCTTATCATGTAACAGAAATACCAAGTGCTGTATGCAGGAAGACATCGAAAATTTCAGTAACTCTTCTACAGTTTTTCTATCGGTTTCAATTATAGCTAATGTCATCCTTTTTACTTTTGAAATTACGACGCTATGAAAATATATACGAAATCTTGACAAATTAAAATATCATATTTAAGCGTATTTTACGACTTCCCCATTCGCTAGTATATAGAAATACTTACTGCTACGACACTGACTTCTTATTTGATCAGGCTTGTTCGGATGTAAGGATTAGAATGGCTTCATGAAACCAACTTAAATTTAAACAAATTCCAAGCACACTCCATTTATCATCCTCGGAAAATAAGGTGGACTTATTCGTTCCATATTTTTTATAGAACAGTAGGACTTAATGTGAAAGGTACTCAATGGGCTGCATAGTTGCCAAGTATGCGAATTGCTATGAAAAATAAATTAAGAAAAGATAAATTGCCTAAGGTAAGTGAAATATATTATTTGTTAAGAATGACCTAGAATTTTACAAACACGAGGTTTGCTGATGTAGGTATGCGGGTTTTGCAACAATAATATCAAACTTAATACGGGATATCCTTAAAAGTAGCTTCTAAATAATTATGGATTGGCAATTTATAAGTTCCACTGGTCATTTCTGCTGTCATTATAGAATATCATATATGGCATAATTTTGACACACCGGTTCCGTCAGATCGCCGAAGTTAAGCAACGTTGAGCCTGGTTAGTACCAGATTGGTGCCCATTTGGAAATTCTAGGCGATCATGTGTTTGTCGCCTATACCATGCATTGTTTCCAGTCGTTCCGAAACTCGACTTCTCATTGGTATTCAACAATGTCGACTCAGGAGAGATGTGGTTAAAGAAAGTCTTTTTTATAAAATATATTTATATATTTTAAAACTTTTATAGGTTGTGACATTTGTGAGTTTCCATGCACTGCAGCTTGTTAAACTTTCAGAGAATAAAAAACGATGGGTGTGTACACTGTTTAATACCTGTATTTCTTATTGTTCTGTTAGGATTAACTCCGTTGTTCGTTAAAAAGATAGGGATACCATAATGCCCAATTGTACGTTTTATTTATATGGGAGTCACCGTATATTGGGTTGAATCAATGCCAGGGGGTCGATAAGACAACCTCGTAAAGCATAGAGCCGTGGAAATTGTGAACGCTGTATATTCAATAGCACAGCACAACGAGTACTTCTCTACATTGTACTTGGACACGCTCATATTGTAGTCAGTTTGAATGTATGCAAGCAGTATAGAATTCTACATATTTTAGGAGAATACGTTTGTTCATAAAATATGTGCTTCGTTTTAGGACTGATAGAGATAAAGAAAAAAATTAAAGCATTTTATGAAAAAAAATGTTATTTAACAAGCAGAACAATGTAAATTGTTTGTTTGTTTTTGTTTTATGGCATATCAACCCTTTTCAGGTTATTAAATGCCGAATCCTTAGATTTTGAAGAACAATTGTTTAATAGAGTATATATTTTTTTCTTTTTGTTTTAAGTCGGTTTATATTAAATCCATTGTTGGGATCCTAACAGGTACTACCACTCCGGGTCATAGGACCTCGGAGCAATTCCAATTAAAGGGTGGCTCCACACTCCACAAATCTTGCAAGCCGGGCCTCACCATCGGATATAGTTAGAACAATGTAAATGTTTGAGAAATATACGTTAACTGACGCAACTTAAACAATTATTGTATATTAATTTGTCTGTTTCAGAAGCATAAGTTATTAATATTAGTTATACATTGTTACTCGATATTACTTTCTTCATTGTTTTAAATTGGTTTTAAATGACTGATTTTATTAATATTAATACTGTTCCAGTTATTGCACTGATAAAGCACACACAGCAAATACAACGATTGGTGAAAAAATCAAGCACCAGGAGTAGAGGAGTATGGCTTCTGGAGTGAACGCGTATGTTCACCAAAATATTTTTTTTCAACGGGTATATATCAACTTTCGATAATTATGGTGCATTCCTATGCTTGCTATGTTTCTTTTAATAGGGAAAACTATTTACAAATAAGCCCCCCAGTTATCACATACACGCATGATGAAAATAAACGGAGCAAGAGTGAAAGGAGGAAGAAATAAATTGTTCATTATTTTTCCATGAACTTTTGTTGATTTTAACTGAAAATGTCTCTTTTTGAAGATCATAATTATTATAGCATATAATAATAAGTGGAAAAATTAATCCTAAATATGGTAGGACTGCATTTTGGCGAGGATATAAAAAAACGAAGTGCTGGATTAAGGCAGTCCAGAAGAATTTACCAGCAGATTTTTGATATTTTAAGAAAAGAAAAAGTGAAAACATCTCTTTCTGCCGGAAATGAATTGGTCAAATCTTCGAAGTCGATGCTTGGAAAAAGGGAAATCTGGATCTGGTCGCCCTAGACCACTTTGAAGGACGACTCCTGGCTTAAATTATGTGTTATTAATGACCATAGCAAAGAATTAAAAACGGGGGCTGGAAATTCTCTTTCTAGATATACAATATCTAGACGAATGAAAGCAATGGGATTTTCTTCCAAAAAGTGTGCAAAGAAGCCAGTTTTATATAAGAAGAACATCAATGATAGAAAGAGTTTTCCCCCTATTATGGCAAGAAAAATACAGACTGATTCAGGAATGTTTTCTGGTCAGATAAATCAAGATTTTTCATGTTATTGATGCTCTCCATACTCCCGAATTGCGCGATCGAAGAACTGGAGATAGATTTTCATCAAGTTTTATAAAAACGACAGTTAAACACGAGAATGGAGAGATAATGGCATGGGGAACTTTTACTGCAGCGGGAGTTGAGGAACTTATTAGATGTGAGAAGGCAATCAATGCAAAGGAATACATTCGAATATTAGAAACATGACATTATTTTTCAACACGATAATACGCCTGTCCACACTGCTAAAGTCACAAAAAATGATTTTCTGATAATTCAATTAATGTGATATTTTGGCCAGGTCAAAGCACCCGATTTAAAGCCAATCAAGAATATTTGGTCAATGATATCTGGTGCATTAAGTGGAAGAATCTTTTCAAACAATGACAAAATATGTTGAGAGCATGTCTAAAAGCACTGCTCTTTACAAGAAATCAAAAGGGAATGCGATTCCACCATAAGCATAAATGCCTAACAAAAAGTGTGGTTTATCAAGCAACAATATTTGCGAAAGAAAACCCGAATAAAAAGAAATATTACATAGGCATGACTTCCTTAGATTTTAAAACCCGATACTATGACCACAAAAGTACCTTCAAAAATTTAAAAAAAAACACCGTATAAAAACAACACTAGCGAATAAATACTGGGAACTCAAAGAAAGCGGACATTCGCCGGTAGTCGAATGGAATATAATGAGACAAGCTACCACGTGCAGACATTTAGACGACCCATGTAAATTATGCCTCCATGAAAAATTTGCTATCCTGTACTTTAAAGAACCTCAAAATCTATTAAACTGTAGACGAGAAATAGCAAACAACTGTGTTCACAAAATAAAACTTACTCTAGGATAGCGATACAGAATAGCTTTAAAACTAACAATAACAATACAAAACAAATAAATAAATTAAATAAACATGAATATACATAAACGATCACACATATATGTATATATATGTATATATATATATATGTGCATGTATGTGTGTACACATAGGTATATTTATATGTATATATATAAAAAAGGAAGGAAAAGATCTACCTTAAACCACAAACCTAGTTCTAAAACAGATCCTTTGTTCGATAAAATGCATGTCCATTGGCTGATAGGAGGGGGTGCGGTGGATACTAGAAAGCTGATTGGCTAACTAGAAATCCTCAACATATATAAAAACAAGAAGCAACCACAAAATTCGCGCATAAGCCTGACGAATCCTATAGTGGATGAAACGCAGAATATTCAGTTTAGCTTAATCGCCGTATATATTTTATAAATTACTAACTAGCTCTACCTAAATATTGAGCACTTTTGAAGTAAATACTTAAAGTTAACGCATAAATCTATAATTTCGTATATTAAATTTATGTGAGTAAATGAAGTATATATATATATATATATATATATATATATATATATATATATATATATATATATAATATATTATAATATATATATATATATGGATTAATGTTTTTATTCTTCCAAACCTACTCCATCTACAAAAAAGCGTATCGAGACATGACATCACTGGCACACCTCCTAACCGCATGAAGCAAGTAAAAACACATTGCATGAGTTTATTCATCTACCTGTTATCAATAAGATATAGTATTTCAATTTTTGTTTATAGAAGGACTGCTAAGTACCCATTAAAAATATATCATCATCATCATCATCATCATCATCATCATCATCATCATCATGCAGTCCGTCAGCCTTGACAATGCCTAGTGTGGGCCTCAGTGCTTTATTCTTTTGTACAGGACATTCCATCTTGGCTCCTAACTTGCTTGCGCAGTTTAGGTGTAGTATCTGTTGCGCATCAGATAAACACCCTCTGGACCTCCGTTGCTCATTTCCAGTAAAGCGAACCCGTGACGATTTGAAGATGAGGGGACCACAGCTCCTGGCCGAAAGTAATCTCAGTGAGTCAGACAGTCGCCCTATCGTGTTCGGTACTACGCCTTTTCTTTCTGGATAAGGTTCCATAGCCTTTTAAAGAAAACGGCAAGTAGGATTTGAAGTCAGAGATTCCATCTCTTAGACTTATGCTGTTATAAAGCCGACAAAGCAGTGGTGTTTGATTTTAAGCTGGTTCACCTAGTCTTTGCCATACTATGGACACCATCAAGACAGTGGGGGTAGGGGTTGATAGTGTGCAAGGGCGTGTCCACACAACGGTGGTCCATAACGCACTACCTCTCGGGTCTCCTATTATTTCGAGATCTCCTACAGGTTTAGGTTGGGGGCGCAAACCACCCAGTGACCCTGTGTAGCTAAAGTGGAGGCACTGTAGAAGGCTGGATGACGGAGAGGCTATGTACTGGTAGTGAAGACTTATGCATAGCTGCTCCATTTTCACCGTCAGGTTAGTCAGCGGTGTTAGCTGGAAGCGAGAAGCCATGCAAACATGAACTTAACACAAACGTATACCTAACACACTAGACGCATCACATACCCCTACCGGAGTAAGAATCCAAACACTCACACATTGTGTTGGTATACATATACATCTAAATTTGATCAATAAATATTAAACTGTATTCTGGTTTCATCATTATATCTTAGGTTTCCTAAGTTTTATTCCATCCGTTACATATTTTCATTAGTCTGCCCTCTACAAGCTTAAAGTTTATGTGTTATACACATTACACAATGCTACAGGCAAACTAAGTTTACATGCAATTATTTTATGTGTATAGACAAAAGTGTTTTCAAGATTATTTCGTTGTTCACTAAGAAACTGTGTATCTGTTTGACTTAAAGTGATGTCTAGACCGATTTCCCGTCCAACTACTTTACCGTTCTCTACCTGTCTTCGATTTCCTTTTATCAACATTGGAATAAAAAGAATTAGATAAATACAATAAAAAAAACTTGAACCTATTGAAGGGTCAGACTTTACAACTAAAAGAAAAAAGACGCAATTGTATCCCTTTAATCATTTTTTACAAAGATTGGCTTTGAAATGAGTTAAACTTGAAGTACGCAAATTTATTCTGTTAGCGAGATTAAAGGAAAACGTTCCGACAGAGCAATATACATTTAGACATTTCCGTCTCTTACGGTGTCCGACACTAGCGAAAGTTTGGCGCCAAGCTCGTCTTAAAGATGTCAGCTGTTTTGCGCTGTTTTTATATATTTATAATCTGGAAAAAAAAACAAGAAAAAAACAACGAAACAAAACAAAAACGTTGTGCTAGGAAATGGTTAGCGACACAGATTGAAAACATTGGTGTGATGAGTTCAAATTTTCTTTATGCATGACCTTGTGCCAAACCTTCTGGAGACCAGATTAATCAAAGAAAACGGTTTATTTATTCTTGAAACGCATGAAAGATTTCAACACATTAAGTCCCAATGTTCTATAAAAAATATAGAACGAAGACTATCTTACGCTCACAGGTATGATCGATGGATTCTGAGGGTCGTTTGTTTAAAGTGAAGTTGTTTCAGAGAGCCAGTTCATGCCTCTTATCTCAACCAGACTGATTAATAAAAGGACAGGGTCCTCACAGTTTGAGGTCAGGTTTAATAGAATAGGTCCGGAAGTTTCGACGTTTTCAACATACACCACCTTGTATTTCTTAATGGTCACCTATCAAGAACTGGCGAGGCTTAATATAAATTAATGTGGTCTTCTAACAGAAAATTAGTGTGTCATTGACATATATTCACTCTTCTATGATTAGACTACATAATTATTTTATTTTTACATTTATAAAAGTGTGTATACTAGTTCTATCTCTTACAACATCTCTAACATCTTTTATATCTATGTCATCATAGCCGACACTTGTCTAGGCCCCCTTAAAGTGTTTGCGAATTTGCTAATATGCTATTTGTCTGATGTAGGAATGTACCAGATCGGAGATGCAAATGTATGCAAAATGACGTCATGGAAATGTCCCTGAAAAAAAAAGCAATAGCACGTCAGAGAGGATGATCATGTAAGAAAGTTACATGACGTTCGAGAGCACGTTAGAAACATGTGCGACATTACAGTTGTAACAAGAAGTGACGCGTGTATGAAGAATGAAATTATAAATGTCGTTGATAGAAGGAAGACGCAGCAAATTGAAGTTCTTTCCTATGCTTTTTTACTTTGCGACTCATACTAAAACATTTTGGGGAAGCTATAGACAAACTTATATAAATAAACGTTTCAGTAGTAATTTATGGTCAAAAAGGCAATGCCACGCGTTTTGTGAACTGCTTTGTTATTAACCACGATATGGATTCTTTTTGAATGTGTAATCCCTTACGTGTTTTTAATATACTAGCATTTCAGCCCGGCGTTGCCCGGGTGTTTGGAGGTGTATGTTGAGCAAAAAACAAAAGAACAAAAGCGGTATTGTGTTTTTTAAATTTGACACCTATTATGACCCCTTAACATTTATTATTTTTGGCGTTAATCATATTATTATGTTAGAACCACGTCCAAGGAACCTATATCTCAAATATCAAGTATTTAGACCCAAAATTGGCGGAGGAGTTTGGTAGAGTTATCACAGATAACATCGTTGAACTTTGACCCCTTAGCAGCCACATTTCTGGGCGAAAACGGATTATAAAGATTTTCCCAAATCTCAGACCCCTGTATATCAAAGTTCGAGTCTACAGACTTAAAATTGATAGAGTTATTGCGTAGGGCAATATACGCAGACATACAGACATCCACATATATACACGTTCACTTTTATAGATATATAGATTACATGTAGTAAGTGCCATATAATGTGAGATTATAGATATTTCGCTTTCTAAGTAACATAACTGTGCCCTTTAAAGTTGTTCATTCTAACTGAATTACGCAAACTTTAGATAACCTGGGATTTAATATGTTAGAACATCGTACTTAATTATAAACAAAATACGATTTAGCAAATAGAAAAACAAATCAATTTTTTTTACACGTGAGTGTACCTGATTTTTACTAGTAATAAGTTTATGTAAAATGATGGTTACACTTTAACTGTGTCGTTACGTTTTAAATTACTCGAACGCATGCGTGTGTCTAGTACCGTCGAATAAAAAAACAAACAAACAAAAATTAGAAAACAAAACCTGACTCGTCATTTTTGGGAAGTGCAAATGAAATGGATTCATTAGTGGTGCTTCTTAAATAACACATTGTTTTATCGTTCAAAAGTTCTTTGGCACCGCTTGATTTTTACAATGTTCTTCCGTATAACATATGCTTTTTAAAAGTCTCTCTCCCCGCCACCCCACGCGGGAATTAGCTAACACTTTCTCGCCCTCGTGTTCACACGCCCATATTCCCGACTCTCAATATGCTTCTTTCCTTGACAACGTAATGTTTATTGTCCTTATTTTTCTATTAGTTCACATGGCGTCAGCGTATGCACACTTGTAAATTTTTGTGTGTGCTTTAAACGCAGCTGCAGATGTTTTCTTTTTTAATTCGTCAACAGTCTGTTACAAAAAGAGAACACCGCTTCGTTACAGTTAGACATGGAGTCAGTTGGAAAACCTTGATTCCCAGAGTTCACGCTAGATTAGCTTTAAAAATAAGGACGGTTCACCTATATTCCCTGGTAAGGGTTCTTTAGTTTATTGGCACCAAACACTCAAGCCGTTAATATTAATGAGCATATCGTTCTAAAAATATATATGTTTTAATGCTTTGCTCTGTTTGACATTTTTGTTCTTCAAAAGTATCTAATTGAAAATTGTTTTCGTACCACCTATACATCTTTTTCAAATATCAATTCAATACCATATATGTTCAAGTTTTTCACGCAAATTAATAGGCAGACCTATCTGGAATTTAGTACGGAATATGTTTGGTGATGTGCAGTAAACTACGTATCTAAAATGAGCTAGGAATTAATAAATATTAATCTCCTCAATACCAAACTTACTGTTTATATTTAGTATTAAGTACTTATTCAAAATAAACCGATAAACACTTTAGCCATTTTCTCGGGCTAAAACGTTTATGATCACACACACACACACCCCCACACACACACACATATATATATATATATATATATATATATATATATGTATATATATATTTGGAAATTCCAAAAAGCTAAAGAGCTTGTGTTCTTAAAGATACGGATATTTGTTTATGAATAAGTTGGTTGGTTGTTTTTGTTTTACAGCATATCAACCCTTTTCAGGTTATATAATGTTGGATCCAAATATTTTGAAGAAAGAGTTGTTAATAGAATACATTTATTGTTGTCAAGTCGGGTTCTATTTAACTCATAGTTGAGACGGTAACAGGTACAACCACCCCGAGTCAGAGTGGACCTGGGAGCAATGGCAATATAAGGGTTGCTCCATACTCCCCAAAGATTGGATCTCACCACTGGATATAGTTTAAGTTTTATGAATAAGATATTTAATCCTATTTCCATTACTTAGATTGTATATATATATATATATATATATATATATATATATATATATATATATATATATATATATATATATATATATACATATATATATATATATATGTGTGTGTGTGTGTGTGTATATATATGTGTATATATATATGTATATATAATTTTCACTATAATAATTGAATACCTACAGATACTAGTGTTTCATCCTTTCGGGAATCTTCAGTGCAGGGTGTCACGATTACTAGCAGTCGAACATATTCGAACCTCGCAACACGAGGCATCTCTGGCTCGATTAGCGAAGACCTAATCAATTCGGCTACCATTAACCGCGTGAAACAACGTTGAATGTTAAACATATTTATTTTAAATGTTCATGTACGTCAGTCAGACAGTGATCTAATCGTTATACGATGATCTATGCATAAGAGCTAAATTGAGCGACTTTTAGAAACGAATTTCTTAAAAGGGCTGTCATAATAATTTTTTTTTACTGTAATAATTAAATACCTACAGACACTAGTGTTTCATCATTTCAGGAATCTTCAATGCAGGGTGCCACGGTTAATACCTGTCGATCGATTCGAACACCGCAAAACGAGACATCTCTGGCTCGATTAGCGAATACCTAATCAATTCGGCTACCACTAACAGTGATCTAATCGTTATACGATGATATATGCATAAGAGCTAAATTGACCGACTGAAAGTGCTCAACGATAAGAAACGAATTCCTTAAAGGGGTTGTTATAATTATTTTTTTACTATAATATATATATATATATATATATATATATATATATATATATATATATATTTTGTGTACAGAAAGTTGTTAGTTGAGACAGGTCATTGGTACCGTCGGTTTCAAGCCCGATAATAAGGCCCGTTTAAGGTATCCTTATCAAGCTCTCTTCAGCCAATTTTTGGCTGAAGAGAGCTTGATAAGGATACCTTAAACGGGCCTTATTATCGGGCTTGAAACCGACGGTACCAATGACCTGTCTCAACTAACAACTTCCTGTACACAAAATATAAGTACGCTCTTAAAATTTTAATTTTCCTTTTAATTGAGCACTCTGCTGGAATTCTTTTTCCAAAAAAAACTAATCATATATATATATATATATGTATATATATATATATATATATACATATATATATATATATATATATATATATATATATATACTAGCAAGTGTCGACATAAAGTTCCGTTTTGAACACACCTACTATACTAAGGATATTAATCATTTTCATCGTGGGTAACGTCGATCCCCCCCCACACACATACACAACAATTTAAAAAAATAAAAGATCAGATAAAAACATGTAAATGTAATCGCCTAAAAAACGAAGTACGTGGACCCTCTCCACCAGGTGATATATTAACATAGTAAAAATCATTTATTTATGGGCGTCCGAAATGATTACGCTTGAAAATATGCGATGGGATTACTACTATATTATCTCATTGAATACTTTACACTCCTTGACACTTACCCACGTATCGTTTACGGGCCTTGATAAATAGTGACTACTTTGCAATTAATAATTCATGTATATGTGATGCTTGGAAGGAATCTTCATCAAAGTGCTCGATTGTAAAGTAGATGTTTAGATAAGAGTCCAATATTTATTTAAATAGGTTACTGAAACTAGAAAAAAAAATCGGTACACTCTTTCTCAAATTCAATTGAAAGGGGATTAGTCAATGCTCGTCTCGATCTTTGAAGACAGATATAACCAGATAGTGATTAAAGTGCGATTTGGACAACAATAGATTGTTCCGATTCGTATTTTAATTTGTAATTGACCATACTTATTTTTTATATTCTTTTATCCCAAACATATATATATATATATATATATATATATATATATATATATGTACATACATAAACATATACATATATATACATATATAATATGAGCAAATGATTAATAAAACATGTTAAAAGACATCTTGAAAAAGAGTTAACATATTTAATTTTAAAAAAGGAAGCACCAGATAAGTGGACATTCCGTAATCCGCGGAGTTTCGGAGAAATACTCTCCTTCTCATCAGAGGGAAGGAATTAGCAAAATGCGGGATCAAATTTTGCACATAAAAGTATTTAATGAAACTACAAGTAAGTCACAAATCTTACTTGGTTAAAAAAAAGGGTGAGGTAAGGGGAATAGGAGGTAAAAGAAAAATGATAAAAAGATTTCACATGAATGGATAGTCCAGTGAAGGATAAAAAATCCAAGAATGGTAAAATCCAAAACGGTCGAATTAAAAATTTCCAATCAAATGGGAAAATTCCAAATAGTCCAAAATGATCCAAAAGGCAGAGTTCCTTGGAAAAAATCGAAAATGGAATGAATTCCAAATCATTAAATGAAAAAGCACTGGAGAGAATATTTAAAACACGTCTGTCAAGGCTGGAGGAATCAAGTAAACTCCAGCCTTGACAGACGTGTTTTAAATTTCCTCTCCAGTGCTCTTTCTTTTAATGATTTGGAATTCATTCCATTTGCGATTTTTTCCAAGGAACTCTGCCTTTTGGATGAAACGCGGAATATTTACGGTAGCTTAATCGCCATATATATTTTATAACTTACTATATATATATATATATATATATATATATATATATATATATATATATATATATATATATAGTAAGTATGTATTTTATAACTTACTAACTACCTCTACTTACGTATTGAGCATTTTGAAGTAAATACTTTAAGTATACGCATAAATTTATACTTTCGTATATTAATTTTATGTGAGTAAATGAAGTAGTTGTGTATATATATATATATATATATATATATATATATATATATATATATATATATATATATTGGCGGTAAACGAATCGGTATTCAGAAAGATAAAATAGATTAATTTGGGGGTATCGAAATCGGTATCTGAATCGGAAAAATTGTTTATTTTCCGATGCCAAAACGATTCTTTTGATTTTTTTTTGTTTTTATTTTTTTTATTTTGTATTGTGATAAGTGTTTCATTGTGAAGAGGTATGGTATAATAAATTATGGGGTGTATCTATTTTATTTTTACTTTCATCATATTTTGTTTTGGTTTTGATACTCCCAAATTCGAAGCTATTTCTTTACAACCATTCCTTTTCATAACCTATCATACTTTCAAAAATCAGTCCATTTTCTGTAGTCTGTTTTTGAGCCCAGTCAACGACGGGTAATTTTGATAGTGTGTATATATATATATATATATATATATATATATATATATATATATATATATATATATATTGTTTCAACAATATCCAGATGATTCGAATTGTTTTAGTTTTCTATGGAGAAAACCTCGTCTGTTCTTTCTTAAAGTCGATATAATGATCCGCTAAATCGTCTGTCCTCGGAACTTTTTTGTTTCATTTATAAACAGTAAAACAAAACAATATAGTAAAAGAAAATAAAACTTACTTTAATCTTTTTAAACGTCTAGACGTCACAACTAATAGAAAATGACGAAATTGCGTTCATTTAATCATTTATACACTCGTTGAATTGAACTTAGTTAAAGTGTATGCGAATATATTCTGTCCACGAGATTAAATACCAATAGAAAAACGAACCGAAATACTAACGTGATTTAATTCACTAACAATGACATATTAACATACCTCAATGCTCATTGCTTTTCTATGACTTAACTTAAACGCGGAGTATTTTCTTGTTTGCTTGTTTGTTTTTGTTTTATGGCATATCAACCCTTTTCAGGTTATTAAATGCCGCCTCCAGTGATTTTGAAGACTAATTTTTTTAATAGAGTGTATTTGTTTTTGTTTTAAGTTGGTTTCTATTTAATCCATAGTTGGGACCCATAACAGGTACTACCGCTCCGGGTCAGAGTGGACCTGGGAGCAATGACAATTAAAGGGTGGCTCAACCCTCTCCAAAGCCCAAAAGCTGAGGCCTCCACATCGGATAGAGTTTAGGGTCATATCCAGGACCAGTACATTTCTTATTTCTTTTTCTGATTCTTTGATATTGAAGTTATTTATTATTTTGCTATTTAGGTTGCTTAGAAAACTTGGACAACTTGACTGCTATTTTCGAAATGTTTCGGTCGATGTAATTCTGAATTCAGGTATCGCTCTGCCAAACTCAAGACTTTGCACTGAATTCCGAACAGAACCGTTTATTTCATGCTATCGTGTGGATAAATTTTTAGTGTGCATAAATACTAAATAATACGAGCTGTAATTTCTGTAAGTGTACTTACAAGAAATACAGCCCGTTTCCTAAACGTCATTTTAAATAATGTATATATTTTTTTGAGTACAGATAGATACAAACAAGTGACGTTATCATTCATATATATATATATATATATATATATATATATATATATATATATATATATATATATATATATTGAAAATAATTACGTATATAAAGGAATAGGATTTTAAAGCTGAAAACAACACATTTTTTTTAAATATATAAAGAAATCTATTAGCTTATATCAGATATATTTCGATGCTAAACATCCTTATCAATGAAGGACCTTTTTTTTTCTTTTGCCAGACCGCATGGTGGAATTCTGCGAGCGATTGTTATAATCTTGGTAACCGCCTGATGTTTAAAAATAAAAAAAATAAAAACAGTCACCAGCAGGGGTTGTCGCGTGCATAAATACTAAATAACGCGTGCTAGAATTTCTCTTAGTTTACTTACACAAAATACAACTCGTTGCCTAAACCTCATTTGAATAGGGTACACGTTTTTTTTTTATTTAAGAAAGATACAAACAAGTGACATCATAAAGAGGAATGAATATAAAAACTTGTTTATCCCTAAATGTAAAAGTCTGAATTTAATTGCGAAACTATTGTTCTGTAAATAGGACGAGTGCGTGTGTGTTCGTATTAAAGTGTGGCACACAGTGCTGAATAGGTCGACTGGAAACAATTAAGCAGTAGGGCGATAAATGTACGAGTCTTTGTCTAGACGGAATTGAATCTATTCCAAAAGGAATACATCATTTGCAGACCGCCACCATTATTTGTGGTCGGCCATATGCTGCTAGCGTGATTCACAGTATTTTACTAACTAGTATTATATATATATATATATATATATATACTATTGTTGTAATATATATATATATATATATATATGCCTATATATACATATACTATTGTTGTAATATATATATATATATATGCATATATATTCATATATATATATATATGAATATGTTTATATATATATACATATATATATATATATATATATATATTATACTAGTTAGAAAAATAGTGTAAATCCCGCTAGCAGCAACTCTTCCGCGGATCTGAATATATCGGTTTGTGTAAATCGTGACAACTGTCAATGATGTAAGATGAAACACAAGTGTGTGTTGGTATTTTATAATTATTGTAGTAAATAATTATATATATATATATATATATATATATATATATATATATACAATACTAGTTAGTTATACACTGTATATATATATACATATGTATACATACTAATATTTATATATATATATATATATATATATATATATATAGAATACTAGTTAGTTATACACTGTATATATATATACACATATATATATATATATATATATATATATATATATATATATATACCTAAGTCTATAAGTTGTAAAATGTTGGGCAAAAATAGCTGAATACGTTTATAGAGCTGAATATATTTGATATTTCACAGCCTAAATATATTAACTTAGTCTATTGCAGTTGTTTCAAAAAACAAAAGAATGCCCTTTCTTTTTCCTCGTATTGTGAAATGAAAAAGGAAAAATAAATGCCATATGGTATCGTGGGGATACTGGTGGATATTAAGAAACCAAGAGAAATTTATATCGAGAGAAGAGGTACTTATAAAACATAATGATATAAAGAATAAAGAGATAGAAAGAGAAAGAAAATAAAAAAGAAGGGCACATTGGCTAATGAAAAATATCAGTTGAATTTAAATTACGTATTTGAAATTGATTATAAAGTGTCGAAAGAGCAGACAGTGTTTAGGTTGGTAAGGAAAATAACAACAGTTCTCAGGATGTTCTTCTATTTTTACATACGTCTAGTTGATTATAATTTATATATATATATATATATATATATATATATATATATATCAGGTCATGCCATATGCTACTGGTGCCATGTAACCCAGTAACTACCTGCCTCATGGTCGGGTCACCGGCGACTAAACTTGTTCCCCAACCAGACTTGTTTGGTAAGGAGGGCGGCTAGTCTCCTTGAAGGATTAAGAACACGACCTTCCAAAGAGCGAATGAACTCTTTTTCTGGGGCAACGACCAACTAGCACCGTGTATATTTTTGTGTGTGTATATGTGTATTGGGGTGGAGAGGGCTCCCGTAAGCCGTGGTGAAGGCAACCTTTCTAGGAGAAGCAAATCTCTGATTTAAAAAACCATAAAGCGGAAGAACAGTACCCGCATTTAGCTGGTCTGCATTTGACTTTGTTGCTTGTTATCTTGCTCTTGCTTGTTGCTGGATCTCAACATTTTTAACCGAGAGAGAGAGAGACTTAGCTGTCGTACAAAGCTAAGACTCTGTAACATCATCTTTGTATAGATACTCTCTCAGGCATTTGGGCCCATGAATTTTAAATGTCTTAGAGAGTGGCACTCGTCTGACAAGACGTTACAATCATATATATATATATATGTATATATATATATATATATATATATCTTATATAAAAGCTTGACATTTTTATGCTCAGGAACAGCAATTATATAGTAGAGACTAATCATACATATAATACATTACATTTAATATAGTCCTATATTTTATTGGGTTCATTACAAAGGTATGATGCAAGTAAAAAGTAAGAATGGTTTGCAGAATATATGGTTAGAATTAGAAAAACTGAGAAAACATTACGGTTGAAAAATTTAAAAACGAACAATTTTGTTGCGTTAGTATTTGATGTGAAAGAGGTTTAATGAAAAATGGTCTTAGATGTACAGGAAAAAATAATAAAAGGATGGATATATTTATTAAAAAAAACCTTACTAAACAAGAAAAGTACAACGTATAACTATCACATGGTGGGAGATTTTACAGGAATTTAATAACTATAAAATGATTAGTAATAAGGTTGCTTGGTTACCATAGATAATGGATAATAAGATTTGTTACACTATAAAAAAATATAATAGATTTTAAAGATGACGAAGAAAGGTGCAATAAATTATGCGACGTTAAATGGATGGTTGACATTTATTTTAATAGTTATAAGCTACAGTGGGCAAAATAATAATGTAAAATATAAAGTTAGTAGATTAAGAGACTTAAATTAGATGAACTTTTAAAGATTTTGTAGAGGTCGTATTTGTAGTATCTGCTAAGAGTTAATGTTTCTACATGAAAGGTTTAATGATTCATTTTAATATTGTAAGTTATTAATAAATGAATTTTCCGTATAAATATAGGAAATAAATAAGATTAGAATTAGCCCTTATTAAATTCTTAGCAAATTCCTCTATTAAAAATAAGTGTGGGATTTAATTTACAAGGAAAGCAGGAAGAATTTCAAAATAATTAATAGAGGTTATAAAAATTATGATGCGTATTTTTAATTTAGTGTGAATTAAATAGCAGTACCGGTGATTGGAAATAGAGGCATTTAGTAATACTTCACTATGAATAAGTGAACATTGAACGTTATAAGGGGCGAGGAGTAATTTATCATGTATGGATTAAAGGTTGTAATTTTTGTTGCGATAACCTACAATGGGTAGGATAAAGATGTTAAAGTGTGCAATTATTAGATTGAGGGAGTTATATTAGATGATAAGTTGCTAAGTATGAACGATTTATAGAGTCTTCAAATAATTAATGTTTCATTTCTTTTGTTTAATAAGTTTCCCTATATTTGGAATTAATTATGAAGTACTTTTCGTATAAACATAGAAACGGGGTAGTTTTAAGATAAACAGGTACTAGTTTTTTTTATCTCCCAGTTAATAATAAGGTTATTTTGAATTTGATTAAGGTAGTGGGTAATTAGTGGCGTTTTGTTGGGTGGTTGGTTTATTAAAGGAGCACTTATGAACTCTAAATCCGTCATTAAATAAAGTCCCAGCACGTCCATTGTAGTATATTTTATCCTTAGGGTTTTCTATGGGAGCGATTGTAGCTAAACCAAATAAAAGCGCCAAGGAGGACGGAAAGATCAAGGAGAGAAAGCACAAATCATATCTCCGATGAATGAGTGAAAAGAGGACTGGGAATTTGGGGAGGCTTATTGCCATCAACATTACAGTTAAGACCAATGATTTCTGCCAGCAAGAAAGCAATGGTAAGCGGCTGTTACGATAATTCACATTCTTTTGAAAAGTTTATCGAAAGAGGTAGAGATTACTAGAAATTTAAGGAGACTTCTCCTTACTCGGACTCTAAGGAAATCTCCAAGTTGTACTAAAAGAGCAATATTTGATGATGGGGGAGGGGTGACCAGCCCTAGTGAATAATAATAATAATAATAATAATAATAATAATAATAATAATAATAATAATAATAATAATAATAATAATAAAATAATAACAATAACAACAATAATAATAATAGTAATAATAATACGAAGAAAAAGAATAACAACATCAACAACAAGAATTATAACATAAATTGAAATCAGTAATAGCAATAATATAATATTAATTCTAATAATACTTCCCTCCTGCTACTAATAATTTTATAAATAATAATAATAATAATAATAATAATAATAACAATAATAATAATAATAATATTAATAAAATAATATTAATAATAATATTAATAATAATATAATTAATCATAATAATAATAATAATAATAATAATAATATTCATAATATTATTAATAATAATATTAATAATACTAATATTGATGATATTAATTTTAATAATAATATTAATAATTATATTTATAATAATATTAATATTATTAATAATAATGATATCAATAATGATATTAATAATAATATTCATGATAATGATATAATAATAATATTAATCATATTAATAATACTATTAATAATAACATTAATAATAATAATATTAATAATAATAATATTAATAATGATATTAATCATAATATTACTACTACTACTACTATTATTAATAATAATAATATTTCTACTATTACTATTATTATTATTAATAACAACAACAACACCAATAATAATAATAATAATAATAATAATAATAATAATAATAATAATAATAATAATAATAACCAGGTATAGGTATTAATAAGCAGTTGCTACTGAGATTCGAGTAGTATACAATCATTACCAGAGCTTCAAATTTAAACGTAGAAGACGATGGACAACTGAATGATCAAATATCGATTTCATGCAAAAACGGAAGCAGATGAAATCACATGACTTCCGGGGACAGTTTAATCTGCCACTTCATTGGCGACATTGAAAGCAGAAGAAATATGACTATTGTTAGTCCACAGCCAGCAAATTTGATGGTAAGGCTTAAACGCATGAAAGCACTTAAATATCTACTACACTGTTTCTATCGCACACCCATATAAAGACGCATTCACCTCTTTATCTACTCCTCCCTCTCTCTGTTTTCCCCTTCATCTTTTTGATAATCTCGCGACTGTCGTTTCTGTTGTGAAGAGGTTTTACTAAGAAAAAGCGAATATGGGTTATAACCTTTTTTAAAAGCGTGCTGTACCGACTCCCTACTAAGGAGGACGTTTTTTTTAATGAATTTTAGAATTACATCCGGTCTGCAGTCTTATGCATATTATGGACAGAAGATATAACGACATAGGGTTTTTGAAGTTCTGGCGAATACATCTAGATTTCCACGTTCAAACAGCATCGTGTGTTGCTGAGCAGACTCAGCATCATTTAAGTTCGGTGATCTAACAAAAACTATTGTATCAAAGGATTTTTTCAAATAAGATATGGAAATAATAGCAATGCTACCGAGTTATCCTCACTGATTACAACATAGGGGACGATATTCATATTTTTCAGTATGTTTTTATTATTGCATACCTAGAGAACTCAATTCTAATTAGGAATATTTGGTTTTACTCGATGTTAAAACAGTTACTTCAGCCAATACAAGCTTTTTTAATTGCACGTGTATTTTAGTGTGTTTCTTTGTGCGATCTGCATGCTGAAATATACTTACTTCAAGAGATTGAATTCTGTTTGAAACTAATTCATTTTTTTTAATTATTATTATTAGCAGTAATTATGATTATTTTATTCTGTAACTCATCTCTAGCGAAACGATTCATGTGTTTATATCGCTATTTCATCTAAGACCACTGCCAGAAATATGAATTACTAGTGCGTGCACTTTGAAAAAAAAGGCCCAGCCGTTTTGGAATATATCAGAAAGAAATTCTCTCTCCCATACACGAAGTGATTTTTTATAAAATAGTACACACATACGCACCCACACCTAAACACACGCAAACCCACTCACGCCCAAACACACACACGCACACACACACACACACACACACACACCCACACACATATATATATATATATATATATATATATATAATATGTTTAAGGGAGACTATAACTTGTGCACATAGTTTCCGAATAATAAGGTTTGGGACTTGCTTGTCTTCGCCCTGGGAGAGGTTCCTTCAGTTTATAGCATTCTGGGAACGGTATACACACTTAGAAGGCAATGAACTCTCGAGTCATCTTTAATATACACAGAATATATGTCGTTTGCTACGTTTGTTTAATAGGTGTTCTCTTCGAATTTTTGGCGTCGTTATTTCTCTCCTGGAGATTAATTGTCTTTTAGTGCTGAAAATGAATGCTTTTAGACATTTTATTTTTGAACAGAAAAAGCTTGGTTTTTAAATAAAAAAAGTATAAATTATTTTCAGCACTCCATTTTACGACGGCAGCTAACGACGCTCTATCTAATTGGAAAATGCGTGTAAATTGTTAGGTGCTTATTTAGTAAAGCTAGTGTTTTTACACATGACGAACTTATTTTTACAAAAACAGAAAATTGAAAGTTACTTTATATTTGGAAGAATACGGTCTCAAACAAAATTAATATTTAGAAGATTACCTTAAAGTATACTGCCTGAATAGGACGTTGATAGTCATACCTTCTGCTTTGTTAACTGAATCTGATTTTTCTTTCTCGTATTTGTGATACAGTAGATTTTATTCTGAAGACTAGCGGGGGTACCCGGCGTTGCCCGAGTGTTTGTTTCCGGGACGGGGGGGGGGGTTAAAAAATGTTACGGTAGGTAAGTAGGAAGGATCAAACCCGGAGTCATGAGTAAAAGTAGGAAAATAAAGTGTGAAAAAAAAAACATCTGCAACGTTAACAGTTCGGCCACCAAGAAAAGTCCATTCCAGTTGTTTAGGAAAAAAAAAACGACTACGGTAGGTCGGCGCGAACGTGAGAATATAATGTGAATTGTCCAGCACGCTAACCACTACGCCACAGAGCACTGCAGCTTAGTTTAGTGATTTTAAATAACTTCACATGAAAGAACTACGAAGTCAAACCGGTGTTCTCTTCTCAACGGTTCCTTGTGAACGATCCCCAAACGGTGTTAAGTGGTGGCAGGGGGAGGAGGAATTTATTAGAGAGGAAATATTTTACCACTTCCATTGATCTTAACCGATTTTGGCCGTGACTTCTCAGCAGAAAAAGTATAGAAATCTAAGATTATCGAGGAATTTGAGAAATAATAAGCCTATAACACACCTCAGATATTGTTCTGCCGTTTGTGCATATTATATTTGCATGAAATATCTTGATCTTTAATCCTATTAATGTCAAAATCAGACGTGAAAAAATGAGTTCATTTTATTTATATAGAGATGAACCCTCGATTTTGGGCGTGGAGGGTTTAAATCACATTTAGTTCAGTCAACAAAATACTGAGAATGTGTCGGACGTGAAAAAAAAACAACAGATTAAGAATTGGAAATAGCAACTTTGCGTAATGTTATATATGTTATATTATGAATCTGTTTTCTAAAATTCAAATACACAACAACATATTTAGTACAAACAACAGTTCGTTTTTATTCCTCGTTGTTTCTCTGTTACGTGGGGGGGGAAGAAGAGTGGGAAAGCGACAGAGAGGAGTATATAGTTGCGTTAGCTTGGTTGGCAATCAAATCTCAATCTTCGTGAGAAATATTGAAACAATTTTGATTTAGCTGTCATGCTCCCCACATTCCATCCGCAGACGCGAGGCACATTTTTATCCATACACATACATATATGTACATACACATATACACATATATATATACTAGCATATGAAACCGGCTTAGACCGGGTCCTTTGTGTAACACACACACACACACACACACACACACACATATATATATATATATATATATATATATATATATATAAATTTCTATAGAAATATATTTTCTCATAATATATATATATAATATATATATACATACATATATATATACATCCTTATTTAAAAAAAGTAAATGTAATTACAGAACAATATAGAGAATAAATGACAACAAGTTATATTCAAAAATTCATGATGTTGACACTCTTATAATTTATTCCTTTATTTGTAAGGGAAAAATATAAAGGTATTGTCAGCTTTCCCTCCAATTTTCGGACTTTAGTCATGTCAAATCACACTTAAATTTCTTTTGTCGGATTGATTGTTGCTATTTCTTCTGATGGGTTAAGGACATTATATATTCACTGATTAATATAATAATTAAGTGGTTGATTTTCTGCTATGAAACAGATACTGTCTAGAATTGTATAAGTCAACTGAATTAAAGGAATACATTATAAAATGGTGAACATCATACATTTTGGAATATAACTTTTTGTAAGTTATTTTCTCTCTCTCACTCTCTCTCTCTTTCTATATATATATATATATATATATATATATATATATATATATATAATAGTGACGTTAGTAGACGTTGCCCGGTACTGAATGATGATCAACGAATGTTTCACATTGACATGTTTTTATTATCATCGAAATCAATGAAATTTTTGAATTACATCTCTTGATTCCCTGCTATAATCAGGAATCAACTACGATTGCACGTGGGGAAAGCTTAACATGCCTCTCATCGTGACTAATTTTAGACTGCATCATAGATGGCATTGCATTGTCGAGAACCAACTGGTTATTTTATGAAATCATTTTCATATGTAACTGCTTGTATTAAAGTTTATAACGCAAAAGTCAAGTGTCACGTTTCATCTGTTCTCTAAATAGAAACCTCCTTTCTCCACTCGTTTTTCAGATCTCAAAAACACCCTACTGTGATTTTATGCGGCTGATATTACTAGTAGTGCGGTGATAATGGCTTAAATGTAAGTTTTAAAAAAAAAATCAAGTATCATTGTGAAATTGAGCTTAAAACAGAAGCATTTATTTTGAAAGCGCACCTGTCATTTCAAAAATGTAAATTTCATATATTGTGCCTTTCGATAATAACACCTCTTACATGCACTTATAATTTTTGGCTGTGCAAGATGTTACATTGGTCAAAATAATATGTTCTTTGTTCGATTATCGATACTTATTGGAGACAATCCGACACAAAAACTATCTAAGAAAACTGGCAAAGACATGAATTAATTTAGTGTGTCATTTCATAAAAATCGACCATGTTGCTTTTGATTCCTAGACAACAGAAGCATAATATGTTGGTAGGTACCACGGCTGTTGTTTAAAATAGAGTGTGTTCATATATGTTTAAACAGTGAAGTTATCCGTCTGAGGAGTAACTGGTTTGTAATGTTTTAAGTAATAGAATATTTAAAATTGTTCAAACGGGTATGAAACAATTGTAACGCATACAAAAATACACTATAAGATTTTCTCATTTTATACTATTTTTTCTTAATATTTGCGAAAATTTACTGTGCGAAAATATCATATGCATGCGCAATTATGAAATCTGATAATCTTGAAGCTTAAATAACTCAGTCAATCAATTTTTTATTACCTGAATTTTATTATATTAAAATTTTGTTTCAAAATACACAAACACACACACACACATACACGCGCACACACACACACATACACACATACACACACACATATATATATATATATATATATATATATATATATATATATATATATATACTAGCATTTCAGCCCGGCGTTTCCCGGGTGTTTGGATGTGTATGTTGAGGCGCAAAAAAAAGTGGTGGTAGGGAGGCAGGCTCGCACACGTACCGCAAAGGAGGAAAAGAACGGGGTAAAACCTTACGTTTATTCTGTTACGACCACCGCCAGAAAGGAAGCGACATTTTTTAAAATTAAGGCTAGACAATCTAAACGAGAGGATAACTTTAAAAAAATATCGGCGAAAAAAGTGCCCCCCCTGTAGAAAAGTGCCTAGTTTTTAGCCAATGTTTTGATATTTGTCGTATGAATGGTCGAACTTTAAAACGATACTGATCTTGGTAAAATCCGTCGCTTCTATTGAAAGTTTGAGGCGGACATGCAAACAGACATACATGCATACATTTATATATTGGTAACTAAAAATTTTCGACCAAAGCTGATGAATAGGCTTTCTCTATCTCTGAATACCCTTTATGTAAAATTTCAAATATTTAGACAAGAAATTGTCTGAGTAATTCGGAAGAGACAGCAGAGGTCAATTTTTTTAAAATTTGACCCCTATTATGACCCCTTAAAATTTATTGATTTGGACTCAAATCAAGTTATTAAGTTAGAGCCATGTCCAAGGAACCTATATCTAAAATTTCAAGTGCTTACACCCAAATTTGTCGGAGGAGTTTGGTAGAGTTCTGAAATGTCAAATCGTCGAACTTTGACCCCTTAATCGCAAAATGTCTGACAAAAAACCGACCACATCGATTTTCCCAAATCTCAGTAACCTGTATCTCAAACTTCGAGTCTGTAGACAAAACATTGACAGAATTATTGCGTAGGGAATTGTACACAGACACACACACAGAAACGTTCACTTATATATATATATATATATATATATATACATATATATGTATGTATATATATATATAAGTGAACGTTTATATACATATATATACATATATATATATATATATATATTTATATATATATATAAAGCCGAATGTGTGTGTGTGTTTGTGTGTTTGGTCACGAATAAGCTCCTATATGGTTGACTACTTTAAAAAACTGATTGCATATAATGATAGAAGATGTATTGAGACACAGAAATAGGTATGTTTGTGCTGGCAGAACGGTGGTTCATTAAAATTGTGGGGTCTTCTTTCGACACTGGTCCACAAAGTATGGAAATAAAAAATTAAAAAAATTAAAAACAAAACGTTTACAAGTGTTTTGGATATGGATGTATATAATAATACTTTGATAAGTATGTTTTAACTTACATACGGATAGTATAATAAAATTGCGGGGTCTGCGTTCGCGCCTGGACTCCAAAGAATAGAAATATACAACAACTTTAATAAAGACTTTTCATATCTAACTGCGTAAGTATACATTTATATTTTTTTTTCGGTTTGAAGAAATATGGTATAATAAAATTATGGGGTGTTCGTTCGCGCCTTACCTCCATAGAATGGAAATATGTCACGAAGTTTAACACGGTTTTTTAATATAGATCAAGAGATATGGTGATAAGTGTTTCAGTGTGAACAGGTATGGTATAATAAATTATGGGGTTTATCTATTTTATTTTTACTTTCATCATTCTTCCTTTGGTTTTGATACCCCCAACCCAGATTTACAACCCTTCCTTTTCATAACCTATCATACTTTCATAAATCAGAGTCCATTTTCTGTAGGCTGTTTTTGAACCCAGTAAACGACTGGTCCTTTTGCTTATATATATATATATATATATATATATATATATATATATATATATATATATATATAATTACTATAGTAATTATTAAATACCTAAATACATTAGTGTTTCATCCATTCGCATGTCATCAGTGCAGGGTGTCACGACTAACACCGGTCGATAGATTCGAGGCCGGCAACAAAATACATCATCTCCGACTCCACTAACAATGACTTACTCCATTCGGCCCCTGTAAACCGCGAGAAATACTGTTAAAATGTAAACATTTTTTAAGTGTTTTTGACGTCTTTTAGAATGATCTAATCATCATATAGTAATATGCGCTAAATTGACCGATTTATTTCTACTTAAATTGGTTAACAATAAAGGGCGAGTATATTAAAGGGGCTGAAAAACTTTTTTTTTAATAATAATTATTAAATATCTGCAGGCAAATTTGTATATATATATATATATATATATATATATATATATATATATATATATATATATATAAAGTGAGAATGTATCTGCGAGAAAAGTTCTCAGTGAACACACTCAACGAATTGTTGATTTCTAGATTTGAAATTCTGTGATAAACACATTCGGATATGTGAAAAAATTTAACCGGTATTCATCCGTAAGGAAGCTTTTTAATTTAAAATATATATGCGTATTTTACGGATGGGTAACTCCGGGTGCCGACTAGATAATGTCTATCTATATATCTAAAAATGCTAAAATGTGTATGTGGAACCATTTGTAAACCTATGTGTTCAACATACATTTTATGTTTACAGGTTTGAAATATATATATATATATATATATATATATATATATATGTGTGTGTGTGTGTGTGGGCGTGTGTGTGTGTGTGTGTGTGTGTGTGTAACTCTTCGTTCGTTCGTAATTAATAGACTAAATAACTAAATAAATGATTGTTTCGACATTTTGGTATAATATGTTTACTGTACCCATGCGTGTTTTTATATATCTCTTTTTAATTGTAAAACTATACTTAATTCTTTTATAATAAATACGTGGTTTTCTTTGTACCGATAGGTCATTTTTTTTATTTTTGGACACTTATTTATCAGCGCTTGCCATAATGTGACCAGTGTTATCAATTTAGCAGTTTTCCCGCTGGATCTGAAGATTTCGTTTGCCATCTAACGGGGAATTCTAGAAAATCTGGAGATATTTCGCACCACACACCCGCAATTTTTGATTTAAAAATATGAAACGCGCTTGAAAATACTTTAAAGGTAAAATAATCTGATTCGTGTAAGTAAAATAGTAGTATTTATTGCATTTGGTAACAATTATTTATTGATTATTTGTTTTGTTTTTCACTTTTCTTCGGGTACCCATTCTTAAATATAAAATACATGTCTTCAAGTACATTTTAGAGGGGGGCATTGTCACCTCCGTAGTTTAGTTTCAAATACGATCAAAGCAACCCGCCTTAGTAAAGAAATTCTAAAAAGCAAGAAACAACAGCAAATATAACTTCTACCAAACACAATAGAATTTAATTATCTACCATTTTAAATACTTTTACCATGCTAAAACAAAGTTTTTTTTGTTGTTTTTATTTGTATAATTTCCAAATATGTTGTTCAAAGTTGATTTTACACACTCAATAAAAAAATAATAAATAAATGTCCGCTTATCGCTTAAGACGTAAGGGGGCTTTATTTCTCAAAAGTTGTTAACAAATGACTAGGTGTATCAGAATTTTTGTGTGAATTTTTGACACCCCTAACACGAAACTGCGAATAAAATATTAAAAAAAACTCGTAATTTTTCTTTTAAAAGTGGGTTGTTGATTCTTTATAGATTATACTTCCAAAATAAACTAATAAATTTCTATAAACATATAATAGAAATATTTTTTTTATTTAAAAAAAAACAGTAATGAAATTAATTGAATTTTAAGAGCTCAGTATTTTCTATTTTTAAACTTTAAAAATCTATCCAAAATGATTAAATTTTTACGATATTATCAGAGTCAATGTGAAATTGTATGCTCTTTCCAATAACCCGAATATAATAATTTAAACAAACGTTTCTTTTTTTAATTCAACCCCCCATTTTCAAATGTCTATTAAAACTAAATAATTAATTTACTCACAAAAGTTTTATATATCACAAATTGAAGATAATTAATCAATAAATAACATATTCAAATTTAAAACAAAAAGTAGGGTTTTTTTTAGAAATTTACCTGTGAAGTCCGAAGTTTACAATCTTTTTTTTGAAATCACGTTGTTTGTTTGTTTGTTTTTAAATGAAACCTTGGTCTTTGCTTCTTTAATTGAAAAAAACTATGAGCGTTTGAATTATATTTTTCGAGTAGTTATCAGGTTGGAAAAAACAGGGGGTCGAATTAATTCACACTTCCCATTTTGAAATGTCTATTAAAAATTAATTTGCTCACGAAAGTGTTATATATCACAAATTGTAGATAAAAGATCAATGAATAATATATTCAAATTTAAAACAAAAAAAACTAGTGTTTTTTTAGAAATTTATCTGTAAAGTCTGCAGGTTAAAACTTTTTTTCTTAAAAACCACGTTGTTTGTTTGTTTTTGTTTTTTAATGAAACCTTGGTCCTTGTTCCTTTAATTGAAAGAAATAGGGCTCGAATTACATTTTTCGAGGAGTTATAAGCTTCGAAAACAGGTTGGAATTATTCAGTATTTTTCACGAAATTTCTGACACACCTAACAAATGACTTATCTACCACTAACCCAAAGTTCGAGTTGCGCTCCCAAATTCATGGTAAGCCATAGTCATAGATTGTTTATACAGTTTTCCAAGAGTGAAGTCCCCAATGGTTAAACGACATGCAACCAGTTAATTGTTGGAAAGACAACTTTTAATAAAATAAATGAAATAAAAATAACTTAAACACGGTTTCAGCACGTATAAAAAATACTTGAATTTTACTGCATTTGTTATCGGATATTTTTGTTATTGTTTACAATTACTCGAATATTCATTATTTTACACAAATGATTGTGTTGTTCCTACTTACTTGCCCCCCCCCAAGAGCCGTCATTCATGATTTTACTTATTTTACTACTTTTTAGACGTTTTTTTTTTTATTTAATTGTCAGGATGAACCAACTTTTTAGGACGCAGCATATGCTAACACTTCAGCAAAGTTTACTGTATTTATTTTTTAGCAAATATTAATAACATAAAGTTTTCCACTTTATTTATTTTTTTGCATAATTAATGATGGAAGTGTGTTTTCTGTTTTTCTTAATATCTGTTGAAAAAATAATTTGTACAGTCTCTTAAAAAAAATCAAACTTTTCTCTACTTTCACCTTACTATTTCCAATGTTCATATAAAGCATTCATCTGTTCTTTTTATAATAAAAATTCCGTTTTCAAAAAGAAACTTTTACTACCAAATTTATTTTTAAAAAAAACTGCAATTTTTCATGAAAAAAAAATACACACATTATTTACCGTATAATTTATGGTAAAAAATAAACTTAGACGGGAGAAAAACAACACATTTTATTGATAAAAAAATTGCAAAAAATAATAAAAGTAAATAAACGAACAAAATGCGATTTTTCTTGAGGAATGTGTTCAATTATAACAAACTGAGCCACAGCAACGCGTGGCCGGGTACAGCTATCTATCTATCTATATATATATATATATGTATATATATATATATATATATATATATATATGTATAGCCTATGTAAAATCGGGGTCGCAAAATTCAACACGATAAGATGTTCATGATATTTCTAAGTCTAAAAATTTAGGACCTATGCTTTTAAGAAGATCAGTGGTGTCACCTATGAAAACAAGTACAAAGAAAGTATAAGTCAGAAATGATTTATCCAACATTCACACTGATTATACCATTAAACTAGATTATTAAAACTAACAAGATGGTATGGCACAAGAAGATAAAACAGACACCTGAAAAAGAAGTTAGTATCTCTAACAATACTAGATTAACAAAGGTGAGAGGAAGAGATATCGGAACATCAAATCGAAACTGGAATCGAAGGAAGATATTTAAGAATAATTTTAGTTATTATTGCAACGACCAGACTAATGAGAAAGAATATAAAATCAATCTGAAAATGGACCTAACGAATTAAGCGCAAGAAAAATGTAGACTGTGACACTTAAATAAATAAATAGAATCTTAAAAGAGTTCCCGGTCAAAATATATTAAATAGCGTGCGAATCTCTGGTGTTGCATCGACTGCATATCCACCTCTACGTAATAATATTAAATAATCGTATATATATATATATATATATATATATATATATATATATATATATATATATATATATATATATATATATATAAATATATATATATATATATTCATATATATATTCATATATATATATTCAAATATATATATATATATATATATATATATATTTATGTATATATATATATATATATATATATATATATATATATATATATTTATGTATATATATATATATATATAAATATATATATGTGTATATATATGTATATATGTATGTATGTATATCGGTCCTGAATATGACCTTAAATTATATCCGATGGTGAGGCTGTAGCTTGCGGGCTTTGGGGGAGTGTTGAGTCACCCTTCAATTGCCATTGCTCCCAGGTTCACTCTGACCCCGAGTGGTAGTACCTTTAGGGTCCCAACTATGGGTTAAATAGAAACCGACTTGAAAAAAACAAAAACAAATATATTCTATTAAAATTAAGTTTGTTCAATATCACTGGATTCGGCATTAAATAACATGCAAAGGGTTGATACGTCGTAAAACAAAAACCACCAACCAACCATATATATATATATATATATATATATATATATATATATATATATATATATATATATATAACGGTCGTTTACGCATATGTGGGCGTGTGTTTGTTTTATAAACTTGTGTTGATAAAATTCGATCATTAACCTAGCTCGCCTGTCTCTAGGGATACGCGGTTCCCCTGCGTCACACATTCTCGCCGAACGTGCACCTTACGTCGGGGAATTGGAGATGTCGCGCCTAATGGAATTTAAGTCACGAACGACAACATCCTCCGGGTGAGACGTGAATCTAACTCGGCGCTATAATTTTGTCGTGCCTCGGCGGGGTTCCTTACAGCGAAATACGCTCGACGCGTCATGTAAACTCGTCGGGAAACAAGGCGAATAAATAGAAGAGGAAAAAACACAATACTTCAAAAGAAAATTGTCACGAAGTGAATGATAGAATCGCCAGTTCTTACGTCTACACTTGTTAATGCGCGTTCGACTGTTTAAAACTATAGTTCATCCATAGTTAATCTCTCCCTCGTTTTTGTTTATTTCTGTTCAAGATACGTCCTGATATCCATGTAGTGTCTTTAGTAATTTGTGAAGTCGTTTCTCAAGACGTAGTCTTTAATAATATCTAAAGCGATAAAGGTGCAGAATAAAGATACGAATTATAAAACTCTAAACTTGTCTGCAGATGAGTGTCATGTTTAATTTTAACACAAATAGCAAGTCGGTGCATTTTTTAAACCCATCACCCCTCCGTCTCTCTCTCCTTATATATATATATATATATATATACCTATATATATATATATATATATATATATATATATATATACGTTTAAAATATGCAAATATGCAATGTGTTCGTTCAAAATTTGTGAATTATGTTTCGCATTCTTAACATCGATATTTTACGAATTTTACTTGCAATTTTTATTTTAGTTACACCTTTTCAAACAAAAGAAAACATATGTGTTCACAATTATAACTTTTCTTCCAACCCCTGTTTTTGGAAGGTCCTGGATATGACCTTAAACTATATCTGATGGGGCGGCCCCAGCTTTCAGGCTTTGGAGACTGTTGAGCCACCCCGTAATTTCCATTACTCCCAGGTTTAGTCTGACTCGTAGTGGTAGTACCTGTTAGGGTTCCAACTATGAGTTAAATAGAAATGACTTGAAAAAAAAACAAAAACAAATACATTTTAATAAAAACGTTTTCTTCAAAATCACTGGATTCGGCATTAAATAACCTGAAAATGTTGATACGCCGTAAAACAAAAACAACCAACAATTATTAGCATTTCAATGTGTTTCATATACTTTATAATTTACAGATTAAAGACGTTTAATTACTTAAATCAACTTGCCCAGTCGTTGAAACTGCAAAATATAAATAAATTCTAAAATATTAGCACATAATAACATATAACTATTTCATAAATGGAAATAACAAAAAATAGAACAATTACAAACTCTTACAAAAGGCAATAAAAAAGACACTTCATAAAAAGTTTGTTTTTAAAAAGAAGAAAATAAAACAAAGCGATTAAAATCATTTAGCCTGTAAATCTTATTTCTGGTAAATTTCTCCATGGTCTCCTCACAACCATTTTCCTTAAAATCGAATACTTGTATAAGTTTTCGCGGAGTCTGAAAAAATATAAACTTTAATTTTCCATTAAGAAGTATTTTCCTGGATATTAAGTAATTTAATTTCTTCATGGTAAAAGACGTGGACATTGTTGTACGCACATATTTTTTTACATAATTAATTAACTCCATATTCCATAGCTTTATAACATAAATTCACACAACGTGTCACGTGTAGTCTACTAAATAGCAATTTTCATATTCTCTCATAAAGGGGTGGTTTCCGCGTTACCTATAAGGGGGGGTCCGCGTTACCTATATATATATATATATATATATATATATATATATATATATATATATTAGTGTGTATATATATGTAAATATATATATAGTTGTGTATATATATGTATATATATATTTGTGAATATATATATATATGTGTGTATATATGTATGTATACATATATTTGTGTGTGTATATAAGTATATATATATATTTTTGCATATATATATTAATATGTGCGTATATATATGTATGTATTTATGTGTACATGTATTTGTGTGAATAACCCCCGTATCACGCACCCCCACAATCGCAAGAATATCCATTTCCCACTTGAACTTAAAATCAAGAGATCAACCCTTTTAAAGAATACTAAAACACAACTCCTCCCAACTTAATTCATTTAGGACATGTATGTTAACCCCCTTTCTCTTTACCCTTTCTACTACACTCCACTCTCCTCTTTCCCTAATCTAAAAGGATTCGCCCACCCACTATAAACAATAAAACGAACTATCTTTTTACAGAGACGCACATCTAAAGTAAGCCGTTCCAACGCACCGTTCCGAATATCATCTCCAAGATTATTTTGCTATCTTAGCTATTTTGATAGCTACAGTATTGATTCCGATGTCCATTGCACACTTATGTCAATGCTCAATTTCTATTCTTCACGGGGATAATACAATAGAATGGTACATCCACTCAATTTCGGATATACTTTCTCAACAACGAGAAAGCATTTGGACTACAGCAACCAACGCACAATCAACGAAACAATGAATAAGGCTGTCCGGTATAATTTTCGAGATATTTATAAGCTCCCTTTTCCTGATTGAGCTTTTCGATCCCTGCCAAAAATGTTTGACCAGGAATATATAACACGTCTCCGCTAAAAATATCCCCATTCTCTCTAATTCATCTTTCATCCAAAAGCTTATACAGGCTATCAATATATTCCTCATCAATATTAGATGGAAGGAATTCCATTTTTATATGCGCTCCAACAACCAGTATGAAATCAAAAGACAATACAGAATAATGTATGAATGCACTCCCAATATATTCTAATAGAGAACTAAAACAAGAAAAGAATGTGCACTGTCAATTTTGTTATGAAAATGTAATTGAAAGAATGCAGCTATAAGATAATGTTTTTAACATATTGGAAAAATAAGTTACTGAGTATAGGTTAAAATTCCTTTTGTAAAATAGTAAAAGTTTTGGACACGCATGTCCAGAACACGTGAAAGAAAGCACATGTTTTAACATCTGCATGACGTTATGGAAATAGAAAATTCTAGAGATAGTTAGAAAAACTTCAGAGTTGAGCAGACAGAAGAAGGGGGATTTTGAGAGGGACGGACGACAGTCCAGTTTGGAATTCGAACGTCTAGAAGCGAGACGGTCACTTTGAAACTTAATATGTGAAGCTTTGAATTCTTGATGATGAAAATCCCGGCCGGTCGTGAGAAGAAATAATACCATCAGGTGTTTTTGTAAACGTCGTCTTTGTATTGTGATTCGAGCAAAAGGTAAATTGAATTGTTATTATATGTCTATATGTCTGTGTTATAAAATGTCATGACATACGCATCTCATATCTACAATGTGAACTCTATATCTCATATCTACACTAAAACTGTCTGAACAATGTCTCTTCACTCCAAGAGCATTCATATTTCACTTCAAAGTAATGAACCTTTTTAAAATATGAATAAAACGAACAATCTCTCTTACAACATCCTCTCTCTCTAAGATACAACATCACTTGTAATAAGACTCTCTCTCTCAACGACAAATACTCTAATAAGACTCTTTCTAAGCATCACTTATAATAAGACTCATTTAATTAAACCCCTATATAACAAAAGCCACCGCCAATTTCTATGGACTAAAATAGTCTGCCACCCAAAATTTAACCCCCCACTTAGAAGAGTTCGGAAAACTAATGCTGGCACTGGTTAAAAAGATTAAATTTAAAAAACAGAAGCACCTAATTAATTACACCACAAGCAAAATAAACAAATTCACACAGAAAGTTAAGAAAAACCCAAGCCTATTTGTACCCGCAGATAAAACAAAACACTACTATAAGATGGATTACCCCACCTATAAGAGGCTTATGTACAAAGAATTAAATAGATCATATGAAACTGTTCATAAAAAATAATTAGACATGATAAATATAAATGCCTTGAACATACTCAAACAAATGAACCTCCAGAATTTTACCGAAATCGTTACCCCAGGAACACAAAGATTTACAATGAAGACCATAAAGAAAATTTCCAAGACAAACATTCGTTAAGATTAATCTGCCCCTCAAGCTCTGATTTAGGACTAGTTAGTACAAAAATCGTAGACAGATGTATACCGCTTATAAAGGAGAAAATAAAATTCTCCCTCTGGCAATGCTCCCAAACGGTCCTCAATTGGTTTATTCAGCTCAAAGTTAAAAAAGACTTAACTTATAACTTTCGATATATATAATCATTACCAATCTATTTCCCCAGTACTTCCTAATAAAGCACTGATTTTCGCTAAGAACAATTCCAATAGAACAGATCTAGAAAGGAAACTTATCCTCCTGGCTAAACGTACTCTGATTGACGTGTACGGAAATTACTGTGCACGGAAAGATACGCCATCTAATTTTGAAATTTTAATGGGATCGACCGATTCCGCACAAGTTACTTATTTCGTCGGTCTCTACCTGTTAAGGGAGCCCAGCTTGGAATCCAAAAGCTTGCAGGGAGGCCTATATAGACATGATACCCTTTTTATCACAAAAGACATGCCCAGACAATACACTAATACCGTAAAGAAATTACATGAATTCTTTAGAAACTATGGTCTTTCTATTGAAGTATATCCTAATAAGAAGACATCTAATTTCTTGAACATATGCTTAAATCTAAATTCGGAAACCTACTCCCCTTACCATAAGTCTAATTTGAACCATTTGTATGTACATAAACAATCGAATCATCCCAGATCTATTATCAATTCTATAGTTCCATCCGTCGCAAAAAGAATATCAAACCTATCAGCCGATAAGAAAACATTTAGCTGAACAGCTAATAATGCCTTACGCAACTCAGGATATATGGATGAGATAGAATACAAGGTAACAAACTGGAAAACAACAAAAATAAATCAATAATTACGCATAACATGACCCAAAAGAAAAGAAATAACGCCATCCGTAACTCCGCAAACAAGCATACTCATAATGAAAAGCACACAAAATCTTAGAGTAAAACCAATAGCAAACAAAAGAAAAAGAATAAATCAAAGCGAACAAATCCATATGGTTCAACCCGTCATACAGATCCGACGTGAAAACTAATATACCAACGGATTTTTTAAAAATAATTGAACAATCTTTGCAACAACCTCATAGATACAACACTATATTAAATAAAAAAAATCAATAAAAATCTCTTACTGCACTATGCCTTACATAGCAGAAACGATAATAACATCAAACAACTCTAAAATAAGAAAATTCCAGGCCTTTCCCCCGCAGACTCCACCCACACAAAATTGTAAATCTTGCCCCATAGGAAACGATTGCATCCACAAGGACGTAATCTATTCATGTACAGTTACTGAACTCACAACCACAAAGACATGTGCAACGGATAGAACACCAAAAAATCGTACTCAAACACACATTAACTACTTAACCAACAGCATCAGAGAGCTCCCCTGACTCCACTTATGCAAACCCCATAAATAAGACACATGATAACACACAAGTCACCCAGGAACCCCATCCTGAAAACGATTCGAACCTAATCATCCCGTCCCCCGCTATAAGTTTATCCCACACCCATAGTAGAAACTCCGACAGCTTAAACACCATTAATGCAAACGTAAAATCCAACACGTATATCGACGCAACGGCAACTCTAATTAAACTGAGAATTTATATATATTATGAAACGGATTTTTAATTGAATTATAATTTGATTTTTAAATTATCAATCACATTACTAAATATTAAATTAGCTCTAGGATATTTACCTATCGAGCTTATTATATATCTAAATTACAACAAACACTTTTTCTTTCCCTTTATTTTAATTAAACTAGTAATTTTACTATTACATTAAAATACACTCTGCACTTTAGACTATTGTTCTAATCTCCTTTAAATTATATATATATATATATATATATATATATATATATATGAAATAAAATGGAGGTGGAAGGACCTGGATACTCAAGGTTTCGCCCGATTTATGCGGGCTTCTTCAAGGGGGATGGTCATTGATATATATATTGATATATATATATATATATATATATATATATATATATATATATATATATATGCGTGTGTTTATGTGAGCATGAACATTTAACAAAGTTACATACGTTAGCCGCATATTAGTACACTCTAACTATATATATCTCCCTAGACCAACGGGGGAATACCCCCCTCTCCAAAATAGAATCGCTAGATAAACCTGATCATTTGTTGAGATATATATATATATATATATATATATATATATATATATATATATATATTATATGTATCAGTGTGCGCACCTTTATCTCTTTCTATACATAACACTTATGTAGTTGTATATTTGCTGTATGTATACGATGGTTTGCTAAAATGATTAAATTAATGCTTGCACTTGATTATATCGATGTTCGGCCATGCTTATGAGCGCAGTGTTACATACGAGTACGTGCGGATACATAATTGTATAAGTAGTTCCCTTCTTTAATATGCGTGTTTGCGCTATGATATGTATATAAGTAATTGAGTGCACATATGCATTAGTATAACGATGCGTATGTATAGAAGACTGTATTTATGTTAGCATGGTATAGATCAGTGTTTGTACCTAAGAGTATACTATCTATATGCATATGTGTATGTCTTTATATGTATATGTACGTATGTATGTGGGTCTCTGAGTATATATGTGCTTATATTTGGACTTATGTTTGTTTGACAGGTGAATATACAAGGAATCATTATATAAATAGTAAAAACTAACAACTCTTAGGCGACCACATAATCAGTTCCACATTTAAATGTACGCTCCCCTTTAGAAAAATATAAAAAAATGTATAATTAACCACAGTAAATAAACCACTAACTCAAACATCAATTCTAACTCGACGAACAACCAAACAGACTCATCCATAGATCGCCTCCAAAAAATAATATATATATTTTAAATAAAATGTTAATAAACATAATTAAACTAAATCAAACTACGACAACAAACGTATTTAATTGTGTTGTCTCAACTAACCAAGTCACCTTTAAAATATACACTCAAAATTAAAAGAACCCAACATTAAACTAACTTAATAAAATAACCCTCCAAACATTCCATATTTTCACACAATGACTCGTCTCTATCTCCACCTCATCAGCCTACCCATCCCCACAGCAAAAACAGCGCACCCACCATCTATCACGCACACCCACCCTCTATTATGCACATACCGATTGAAAATCACAAAATATCCATTTCTTACTTGAACTTAAAATCAATAGGTCAACCCTTTTAAAAAATACAAAAACACAACTCCTGCCCCCGCCGAAAAAATTCCATTAAGAACCCGTATGATCGCCCAAATTTAACACTCCCCCTCTCTCTTTACCCTCTTTACTTCACGCCACTCTCCACTTTCCCTCATTTAAAAGGCTTCCCTCGCCCACTATAACAAGAAAACGAACTATCTTTCTACAGAGACTAACATCTCAAGTAAGCCGTTCCAACGCACCGTTCCGAATATCATCTCTAAGATTATTGTGCTATCTATGCGATTTTGATAATTACACTATTGATTCCGAGGTCCATTGCACACTTAACTTAATGCTCAATTTCTATTCCTCACGGGGATAATTACAATAGAATGGTATATCCACCCAAATTCGGATACACTTTCTCAACGCCGAGAAAGCATTTGGACTACAGCAACCGAAACACAATCAACGCAACAATGAATAAGGCTGCCCGGTATACTTTTCGAAGTATAAATAAGGAGCAGTACGCTTTCGCTATATGGGAACATCACTTTCTCCCATGGGCCTATTTTCTGCCCACTTGGATTTATAACCCCGAACGACATTGGACTCCTTCAGATAATGGATTACCCAGGTTTATCAACTTCTCTTTTCGTAAAATTTTCGCAATATAATTATCCACAACCAGTCAGAAACCTATTTCTAATAATTGTGATGAAAAGCAAAATAACGCCCATTCGCAGCTGAATATTTTGCTAACTGCATTTCATTTCCTCTGATGATATGGGCCATTGTTGAAAATCCATGGATTAAAGAATTTAAAATAACCCCTTCTATATATTCCTTTTGTCAAGCAATAAATTCTTAAATCGAATATATGTCTCTATATCTTGTTTTTTCAGAATTTAAAATTTAACCACGAAACTTATATATTGCTCTATTCTTAAATATTGAGCTTTTCCTTTTTGGCTAGGATCTTCTTGAAAGTATTACTTCAAGTAATATCAGGATTTTTCATCTGAATTCTATCAGTGTCTTATTTCGCTTATATATATACACACATATATTTGTATGTATATATATATGTATATATATTTGCACATATATATAATATATATAATATATATATATATATATATATATATATATATATTTCATTCATAAAATTGTAAAATGCTAGTATGTTCTGATATTTAAGTAGTTCTTTATTTCTTACAATTTTAATGACTGGGCATAAGCCTGACAAATTCTCTCGTTAATTACACTCGGAATATGCTTTGTTACTTAATTGATATATATATATATATATATATATATATATATATATATATATATATTATGACTTACTACCTAGCTCTAACTATGTATTGACCACTGTTTAAGTAAATCTTAAAAGTTTACGCATAAAACTATACTTTCGTATATTAATTTATGTCATTAAATGAAGTATATATATATGCATATATATGTATATATATATATATTTATATATATATATATACACATTTATATACGTATATATACGTATATATACATACATATTTATATATACAATTATATATATATATATATATATATATATAATTGTAAAATATAAATTTGCCTCCAAAAACCAGGTATTCTAGAAAAAGTATAACACAGAAATAAAAATATGAACAGATCAAAAAGCAATAATCATACAATTGAAACATTGACCGGTTTTGCTTTAATAAATGAATTATATTTGTTTTCGTTACCGCCCTTTAGTTTGCTCCCCAATCTGTTATTTGTATGTATAATGCATACAAAAATGTACTCTCGAGTCGATTTTGACCTATAAATGTTAGACATAACAACTGAGTTTTCGCAGGTTTTCACATCAGGTTTTCTATCACTTTAATGCATGTCTTAACGTAGACTGAGTGTACATCTTTTCCAGTGAATTTACGAGCGCTCATATAGCACTATGGAAATGTTTACGGCAATTTGCAGTATTTATATCGCATAGCTTTCCCGAAAGCGTGATCACGTTGACACCGGTTCCATCCAGATCACCGGGGTTAAGCAACGATGAGTCTTACTTGTACCAGATTGGGTATTATACATATAATAACAAACAAAAAAAATGCCTAAAGGTATGCAATGAAATAACTCCTAAAATCACCATTCTATAAAACTTTAATGAGGAAAGCCCTAGAAAGGTGCTTTATCTCTCTCTTGACATTAACTTTATCCGAAAAGAAATCAGCTGATAAAAATCAGTATATTAAAGCCTATAAGGTAAGCTGTTTGTGCCAAATACAACATCTTCTGTTGTTGGGTTGCTTCATAGCGATGATCTGCTACTGTTTCGGTAGTAATTTATATATATATATATATATATATATATATATATATATATATATATATATATATATATATAAGTGTGCGTGTAGTTAGAGAAATATACAGACAGAGAGAGGCAAACCGAGTAAACTAAATAATGTATAGGGAAAGAGTAGGTTTTTATGTATGTAATCGAAAATACCTAGTGTATTACAAATGATGTAATTCATGTATTTATTACGACAATTTTGAAACTAAAAAAGTTGCTATTAAATACTATGTTAAATAATTCGTTAGTAGACGAATAATACACCCATTCTACTTTACCGTGTTATGCTCGAATTTGAATTAAACTTTTTACTTGAATGTTAGAACAGACTAGACACTTGCCCCTTTTATAGAAAACCCGCGCACACACACCCGCATACACAAGGAAACGCTTATACATAAATAAGAGCACTCTTTATTTGCATAATCCTGCTTTTTGTAATTTTATTTTGCTTGTTTAGTTGTTCACGCCTTAGAACGGGTATAATAATAAAAAAAAAATCGAGGGAAATACTTTAGAAATAAAATGGGAGACGATACGTTTTAAAAAATAACGACATAGTGTTATAGAAAAAAATAGAAAAGTAAAAAGGAAAAACACTATATGTCTAAAATGACGATACATATGATATCACCTAGAGACTGATCACGTTAAAACCTAAGAAACACTCCCTCTACTTGCTTCACCCCCCACACACACCCACACACACACACTTAACCTTGAGTCTTAAAACATAAACTTCCTACATTATTTAAGACTATGATAGAAACCTTATACACATTTTTACATTACACTTTATATAATACGCTCCTCCTTTATCTTAGAGTACTATATAATTCGCCGTAACAACATCAATGTTTTATTGAGTAATTTCTTACCTGATGAATCCCTCGCTAGACGTCGCGACCTGCATTATGTTTCCTAGCATATTCTCTATTCTTCTGATGAGAAGCATTTTACTTCGAAATACCTTCGTAAAAAGAGTCTCCTCTATTCCCCTTCTAAATGTTTGTATACCTTTATTAAATAAACGAACTATTCTATATTCACCAATATATAGTTTTTTGTGAATTCATTTACCATTCTTATTGTTCTTCTATCTGAGCTCTAATGAAATTTGTTGGCCTTTATATTATCCCGATAAGCCTCTTCTTATAGAAGTGAATTTACTCTAATCTCCTAACTCTTTACGCTCTCTCTCTCTTTCTCTCTCTCTCTCTTTCTCTCTCTCACTCTTTATATATATATAAGGGTTGTATATATGTATATATGTGTATATGTGTGTGTGCGTGTGTGCGTTTATGTGTGTTATTAGACAATCACAAAGCATGCTTATCTATGTAGGGTAACTGCAATACTGACTCAAATTTCTGCTGAATCCGCAACTCTATTCATTATATTGATGGTGAACGATTCTGATATAAATGAGATCTGGAGTATTGGGTCAAATTGCTTATGCTACTTGATCTAAATCAGCGTTCACAACCAAAGTTGGATATATCGATCACAAATGGAGAGGAAAGGAACAATATGTAACACCATACCACTAACCGCCAAGAAGCAATAAAAGTGCACACACGAATCAACAACAACACCAACAACAACAACCACAACAACGAGATCAACTTGAGACAACGTTTGCAATTAGAATCTCTTAGCGTAAGTTGAGCTGGAAGCACGATGAACACGCAATTATTAAACAAATCTTGATTAATCTTTCTCCGATAGTAAATCAGGTTTATTCGTTTAATAAAACCAGGAAAATAAACAACAGGCGTAGGAGGTGAATTTATGTGTCACATCCCACTTACTTGCAAGCGATACGTAGTTCAGTGCTTTCAGGTATTCGTAACCGTGTTTTCGTTTTTACCTACGTCATAGGTGTTATGTTTTCGGTCATGTCTGTAATTATGTCCTTTATTTGGTCGGATTCAGAAATACTGGTGCCTACCTTGCCCCACCAATAGCACGATACTTTGTTAAGAATAACGGTCATTGTCGCTTGATTTTATTACGGGATATCAACATAAATGTTCAAAGTACACATTGAAAATAGAAAGCGAACGTCAATATTAAGGGCATACCTTTGGTTCTATTTCGTGTAAAGATTCACATCATAGCTGGCTAAATCACCCATATCGAGTAATCCACCTGCTGTCAATGGATATGCTCAGACCTGTAGGTTATGACTAGGACTATGACAACAGTATACATTTTTCATTGTTTTGACTCTCGAGTATATATCCGACACGGTTAGACACAGTTAATCAACCGAGAACCACACCATTCTATATAACCGCATATAAGATATCAACGGATACACACTTGAGAGTCAAAACAATGAAAAGAATATGCTGTCGTCATAGCCCATGACTTGACGCTTATTAGGTCAACACTTGCAGATCGTACGTATTTTTCAAAGATACCGGAATGAAGTTTGAACTGACAATTTCTTAATCAGACGCAGATATAGCATAAGTTCTGACTATCGACATCCCTATAGCTACGTACCTTGAGAACGTAGTTATTGAACAAGTAAGAGAAAAAATAACTGTAATAAAATTGAGTATTAATAATCGTGATGTGATGGAACAGTGTTACAAGGGGAATGCTGGCAATATACGATATGAAAGACCAATGGTATCACAGGAATATCTCCATCATTACAATTACATTAGACGAAACTTAACTCATGAATAAATATTAAAAATAGACAATTTGTAAAAGAAAACACACAAACACACTGTAACCCAAGTACAAAGAGGTACAATTAATTGCACTTACATGAGTGTTTAAGACGTTAAATAAGAACTCTGAGTTCAGATATATGAAGTAGTGGCTGAATATCTGGCATCCTTTAGGATGGCATTTCCTCAACTGGAGCGAAATCGGAAGAAAAATTTTAAAGCAATAATTAAATAATATTTCCGATGATCGATGTTGGCCTTTCAAGTTCCAACTTTTTCCGAATTTGATGCATTGCACTTATGCCTGTTGCTGACAGTATTTAAACGTAAAACTCTAGTTTCATTACTTTATTATTTTTATTAGTTTTCAAGTTATGTAATTTTTCATTGAAGTATATCTCTATTATATAAGCAAGTTGCCGGGCGTTGCCCGGTAGTAAGATACGATGAGATACGATATTTTAATTCATGCAGATTAGGAATTGATTATTATAGAGACAATTATCAATCGATTATTACATTGAATCTACAGTTATATTGTTTGTGTGTGTGTGTGTATTGATATTCATATTAAAAACGCTCTTTTCTATTTATATAAATAGAAAATAGGACTTACTTATATATGGATCCTGGAACTGCATTATTTTGCAAAAGATCTATCCAATTTGCATATTCTTTAAAACATTCAATTTAATTCCCCATTAGATTTTTTTTCTTTTCGGCCGTCTCATGGGATGATCATTTTTAATAAACTATTACGTGCAATTATAATAATGCAGATATTCTACATGATTAATACTTGTGTAATATTTACGTAAATGCGAATCACTTTCTATATATGTTATGTATGCTTATATATATATATATATATATATATATATATATATGTGTGTGTGTGTGTGTGTGTGTGTTTAAAAGAAATTGCCTACCAAACTCCTCTGACAGTTTTTCTACCGGCTGCAAACTAAATATATCGGGTATTCTAATTCATGGGAAACTTTATATTTGTATTTAAGCCGGGAAAAATTGGCGCAAACCTGTGAAAATTAAAAAAAATGGAATTTGCCTGATAAAAATATGTCGACGGCATTACGACTATGCGTGCGTAATAGCTATTAACTCATGTTTTAATTTTTACCTTTGCAACAAGCATGTTTTGAGGTAAAAGGAAAACGTAAATCGTAAACTAAACGTTTTGGTTTCGTTTTTCGATATCAGTTCACAAGTCATTTTTTTGTTACTTTTTAAATCTTTACTATATACTGCGTCCAAGATAAGAGTATAATACATGCGAAATCTGCATTAATTAAGATATCATTTTTAAGCGTATTTAAGGATCGGGCAATGCCGGGCGGCGAACTCGTCTTATATATAATTGAGAGATCAAAACTAGGTATATATATGTATATATATATATATGTATATATATATATATATATATATATATATATATATATATATTGATATGATTTGGGTTTTATCTGCTAGAATCGAAACCAATATATATATATATATACATATATATATATATATATATATATATATATATATATATATATATATATATGCGTGTGTGTGTGTGTGTGCGTGGATATATATATATATATATATATATATATATATATATATATATATATATATATATATATATATATATATTCACCAGTCACTCATTTTTTTTTAATTGGAATCGACCGATCGTCGAAGAAAAGATGCAAGTAAGGGACATCCACAGAGTTTTATTTGGGAGTCTGGAAGTTTCTTTCTCGACGAAATAGAGATGCTAGGTAATAATAATAATATTATTATTACATAAAATAATAATAATAATAATAATAATACACCCCCCCATCATTCATACCCCCATTGTTTCATCACCTACCCTCCTCCCCCAAAAAAAACTGATACCAAAGGGCCGAGAAGGGTCAATAAGGACTGAAAGACCGAGGAGCGAGCGCCAACCAGACCTCGCTTGGACAAGCGCAAAGGGGCCTTGAGGAGGCTGGGTGCCACTCAAATTCCAGTATAAACCAATGCCAACTACTAGCGAGAAATCAATGGTAAGCGGCTGTTGCGATGATGCAAATTTATTTGCAAATGCTATCGAAGGAGGTGGAGAGAGCTGGACGTCTTGGGAGACTTGTTATCACTCAGCTTCCAGGGAACACCACAAGTTTCCAATCAAATCGTTTGTTGACAAGCGTGAAAGCTCCATATGAGCCAATAATAATAATAATAATAATAATAATAATAATAATAATAATAATAATAATAATAATGATATATACACACACACATCGCCCAACGTAAGCAGATTACTATTTTTATTAGTACATAGATTTAGAAACAGGCTCGACCTCTGATTTCTGATGTTGTCGGTAAGTTTAACCAACTCACGCCGGCATGTTTACGAGTACAGACACGTTCGTAGGAACAGGAGAAGCGAGTGTATGACGAGATCATGTTTTAAGGTATATTATAAAAGATGTTTCGGTACACCTTTTATCAGGGAGCCAAACACCACACAGTAGTGCTGATGTGTAGCCGGTGGGTTTCAAATTTTTCCATTGATAAAGAGTCCGAACCAAAAATGTGAAGTCTAATAGTCTATATCAAAGACACATTTCATTAAATTCAACTGCATCAACATTGAATAAGTCTGCGTTTTCAATTATAGCCGGTTTCGAAATAAGATTCCTTTACAGAGAGGAAATCAAAATCATAAAAGACAGTAACGTCGTAAGTCAATTCGCCGGGTAATTATTCAAGGAAATAGAAGCGGAAAGACAGCTATTTAAGCTACGTTACAGGCACGCATATTTATAATTTTCTCGGAAACATCTATCTGCCTCAACAGAAAAATTTTCAACAAAATGTTTAACCGGAACATTATTTACCGTAAAATATTGATTATTTTGAAAATTCTTAAAAGAAAGATCAAAATTAATGAAAACATGTTAAGAATGACATAAAATATGTCACGTAGTACAATATTAAAAGAACATATATTTTAATTTATAATGATTCATACCGGGTGAATATTTCGCGTGCAGTTTTGAAGTTAAACCCGTATGCCATGTTAAGGCGACTTTGGGTTTTAAGAGAGAACGACACTACTATTTATTTGAAATTTAGATTATATACATAGTTGTGTTTTTTTTTTTCAATTGTAAGCCTTATATATTTCAAAAGTTATCAACAATGTTGGACATTTTGGACCGAAAATTGATATTATGGGTAATATTAGTGTCACTGGCAATATTTCACCTGTCACTATGGTTTCTATCACTGTTAGTATAATGTCCTAGAGTAAGCCCACTTGTTTTTATTTTTTTTTTTAAACTAGCATTTCGCCCCGGCGTTGACCGGGTGTTTGGAGGTGTATGCTAAGCCAAAATAAAACAAAAAAAACTAAAACAAAAAAAAGACGGTTATTTTTTTAACTTTGACCCCTCTTATGACCCCTTAATATTTATTGTTTTGGGCTCAGATCAAGTTATTAAGTTAGATCCATGTCAAAGGAACCAATATCTAAAATTTCAAGTGTTTAGACCAAAACTTGCCGGAGGAGATCGGTAGTGTTCTCAAAGTTCATATCGTTGAACGTTTACCCCTTAACAGCGAAATTTCTGGCCGAAACCCGATAACATCGATTTTCCCAAATCTCAGTACTCTGTATATAAAATTTCGAGTCTGTAGACTAAAAATTGACAGAGTTATTGCGTAGGAAAATGTACACAGACACACAGACACGTTCACCTTTATAGATTTTTGCAAAAAATAGTTTGTTTTTTATATTGAAATTCATAATTTCGGCATTAATTCGCCGAGAAATGTAATTCTCAAATATACATTTATTTAAACGCACAAATATTCCGTTTCAGTTGGATAAGCTCAAGCGACCTTAGTAAATGCTCAGTATTTTTTTAATATTTGTTATAATGTGTGAGCATGGAGAGTCAATTTTGAGCTAACGTTTGAATTGATAGCGAGCCTTAGTATGATGGACTTCTATAGTCATTTTCAGTGGATTTTCATCAATCGGCAGAGATAGATTTTAAGGTACAATTGCTCTCACTATCTTGTAGTCTGTGGAAGTGCATTTCGTGTATATCTATTATGGTCAAATTAAATTAAATAGACATTGTGCAGATTTCACTGTAAAAGAAACATTAGATTCCAAGTCAACAACGATAAAATCGACTGAAATATCTTGGGTTTTGTGGACAGTCAAAGCATATCTCTGACATATATATTTGAGATCTTGTCACAAAAGTCAATGAGCAAGCTCATAGTCAACTTGCACAAATTCAACTTTTACTGCAATATTAACATTATCCCATTTTACAGTCAAAACATCAACTTTGCCATTTTTTCCATTTGCATTGCATGAATAGTAGATATCGCAAGATAAAGTAACTTTTTTTTTAGTCTGGAAGTTTCTTACTCGATTAAATTTCAAGTGAACTTAGCTTCGACACAACATTTTGTTTCATCTCGCAGTTTCTTTGTTCGACTAAATTTCAAGAAAATTATCTTCGACACAATATTTTATTGTGTCTCGAAGTTCCTTGCTCGACTAAATCGCAAGTAAATTATTTTCAATACAACATTTTCTTGTGCCTTAATGTTCCTCGACAAACTCGCAAGTGCATTTAGCTTCGACACAACATTATCTTGCTCGACTAATATTCCAGGGTGATAAAAATTACTATAGATTTAAAGGACAATGCAACGATATCGCTTGTTAAAAAATTTCTTAACAACATTTAAAGTTAATAGATTATTCGAAATAGTATTGTTCTTGTGTTTACTGTAATCTTCTATTGGCATTGAGGTAACATCCAACAATCGTAGAGTGATTCTTTTCTGAACTTGAGAATATTTAATCATTATAAATGTTCCTGTCACGTCGCGGTTGCAACTTAACGAAGCCCAGAGAAATAGTTGTCCGAAACGTCGTGAAACAATAACTAAGATGGGGATAATAGTCCGCAATAAATGCATAAATAATACTTATCTCAATAATGAATTCCAATTAAATTGAGAATATGTGTTATGTTTAGAATTTATAATGAATTTAATTCGAATAATTAAGTTGATTCAAATGATTAATGTTCATCTCTAATAATCTAAAACTTAATGAAAATATTGCTTTTGTACCTTTTTGTGATTAAGTAATGTATGTATATGTGTATTAAAATAAGAGCTTTTAGAAAATGAATATAAAAAATGTAATCTTTTTAGATTCCGGCGTGTTTCGCACTCGACAGCTGCAACGTGTTAAGCAAACGTGATATTACTACGCGACGAAGCTTTAACGATTATTTGATATTGGATATACTTTTATTATTACGGCATCAAAAATGTTGCAACAGTTTACGTTTTCAGAACAATGTTATCAAATAAAATGTTTTTTTAAATGCATATTCAAAGGTGTGGTTTTAAATCAAACTACAGAAAATAATACCTCAAATGAGTAAGAAAATAGAAAGGTGATTATCATCATTCTTCGAAAAGAATTTCTGAAAAAAAACAAATTGTGAGTATATGAAAATTGTGTTTCTATATAGTATACCTGAAAGGCCATTACGGAATTTTGGTCATCGGAAGTTTACTCGGCTTCAACACAGCATTTGGTTGAGTCTTGTTGTTCCTTACCTGACAAACAGACATTGTTTGTTGATATGAAAATATATAAAACTCCTGATTGTGTACATATTTTTTTTTTAATTTCGAATCCTAAACGTTGTGTAAAGAACTTTGTGGTTAAGCGAAAAAATAACCGTAACATTCAGGAAGTATGTATAATCGAGTGGAAGCTATGAAGGTTATATATGAACCAGTTTTTTCTTACATAAATATCGTACACAGCTTCACAAGTTAATACAATTCTTGTTTTTTTTCGAATTATTTATATATACATATATGTACACACACACACATCCACACACACACACACACACACACACACACACACACACACACATATATATATATATATATATATATATATATACAGGGTGTCCAGAAAGTATGGCTACTTAATGTAGCCAGATTTTGTGGACACCCTGTAGATTATGCAGCCAGACTTTGTGGGCACCATGTAGATTATATATATATATATATATATATATATATATATATATATATATATATATATATATATATATACACAGAGAGAGAGAGAGAGAGAGAGAGAGGGAGAGACAAGGAGAATGCATTTTTGCAAAAAAAAAAAGACTTGCTCCAATGACTGTTTTACTAATAAGGGTGTTATCACAATTTAGGAAATAATAAGTGATTATAATTCGAAAATCTTTATGAAATTAGTTTATTATTTAACGCTTAACAAGCAGGGGAGACATGTATCGATTTGAAAAATAACATTTGAATTTAAGAATACTTATTCTATTTTGTATACATTATTTTTATTAGTAAAAATTGTAAGTTGTGTAATTATTTTAAAAGAATTTTTCCACTTTTAAACATTAATTCTTTCGCCACATCCCATTAAAAATAAAAAAAACAAGCTTGTATAATTTATGATTTGATACATCGTTTATTGTTTTAATATACTGACTGCATTTAATCTTTTTACGAGGTGCTTTCTATACGTTTCCAGACATTTTTGTACAGACATTTGAAATTGCTATACATAATAACAGATGACTATCAATTTTTTTATGATTTCAGGTTTAAATTAACTGCTATAGCAGGAATTACAATACACCCTACTAAAACTTGATTGACACAGCTGGAGTACTTTAAAATGTAATTTGGACGTAAGGATTCTTAAGATGAACGATATGTCAAAAATTCAGTCCTAAACTTGAAAAATGCCACAAAAATCTAAGTCACAAATTATAGGAACTAGGGGAAAAATAAAACGAATAAAAGCAACAGGAATGAGGAGATAATATATATATATATATATATATATATATATATATATATATATAAAAGCGAAAATGTATGTGTGTATGTGTGTTCGCTTTTTCTGTATGTCTTCAAAAGGCTTTTTTTCCGGTGGATTCTCGAGTCCGTCACTCATTTTTAAAACTTTTTATACCACGTCTAAATGATAATATCTATGACTTAACAACGGTGGTCGCCTCTCTATTTAATTTGCCCGATTTTGAAAGGTTAATTATTCGACATTTTCGGATCTACACGTGTTGCATTCGTTTTCGGTATATAAAAAAAAGCGAAACTCGATTCGAAATACTGGCCCACGGCCAGTGGTCTCTAGAAAGCTATGCAACGTTTGGTCAATGTCGACTTCGTCATATCAGACGGTTGCTTTCATTTCGAGACAAGACACTCCCCCTAATAAACAGGGAGCTGTTTTTTCCCAAGTTAGTTAAAAACAAGCAAACCGTTTTATTGACCTCATTAAAAACTGTCCCGCAGAAAATGTTAACTGCTGAATAGCTATCGCGTACCATTGCCGCATGCTGTTTTATACATTATTCGGAGACATTTATGCTGATGACACTACTATCACATCTAAGATC
>NC_136512.1:80830733-80848233 GCF_053919585.1 Euprymna scolopes | reverse complement strand
GATGAACTAAAATGACTGAAAATGGGCTGAAATGACTTTAATAAATAAAAAGTAAATGACATAGAATGACTGTAATGAACTTAAGGATGAAGTGAGTTCATAAGAGTCAGCTAGAATTGAATTTTCAGTAAAGCAAAAATGAGGAATTTAGTGGTGTACAGAATCGTAAAAATTCGTAAGGAGGTCAGAGAATGTGTTATGCCTAGTTTCTATAGCAACCACATCGTTTCAGCGACTAGTGTTGCTACTAATTCATTGCTGACCCTAAAATAGAAGTAATAAGTTAAACAAATAGGATAAAAGCAGACGAATGCCGTACATTATTATTACATATGTGTATGTTTTGTTTATGTGGCTAAAATAATAAACCTGAATTTAAACAAAGACCAAGTGAATTTAATGGAAGCCTGCAAAAATCATGGATTACAATAGAACATGTGAGCAGGATAATAATATGGTTTAGATGTAAATATGAAAAAGTGAAGGACTAGTTATTATAAATCTAAAAGAGGAGGAAAGATAGTCTAGTAAAAATATAATATATTTATAACTAAAATATTGCAGTATTGTTTATATAATGTTAAATTTAATTTAAACAAAATTCTTAATGCTGCGATATCTTAATTATAAAGTTATTATGTTTTTTTACTAATATATCCTGCCCTTTTCTTTCCTAGTTTTTACAAGTAGTCCTTTACTTTTTGTGTATGTATGTATACATAAGGCCTTGGAAGTTTGTTTAACCATTAAAATTATATACAATAAAATGCTTCAAAGATAGCATATCTGAAAAAAAAATCTAAAAAAAAACGCATAAATAGCTCTTTAAAAATGAGCGTTTTATCGGTTTCGTTCGGATCAATGCACGATCGCAGCAAAAATAAAGATGTTTAAATTCATAAAACAATAAAGCCAAAAAAAACACAATGGGATAGTTTTGTGACGGGGAGAGCAAAATAAAACATACTTATGTCGAAAAGCTCTGGTGATAATGAATTCAAATTTATTCCGATATGAAAATAGACCTGACAAACCATTGACAACAATAACCCATGTTTGTGTATGCATTTAGACTGTTTGCATATGAAACAAGTAAAGAAAACATTCCGGTGGCATACACTGGATATTTTTAAATGATTAATGAACTAGTTAAAATCACACCGATTTTTAAAGTAATATATTTAATTTTCGGTTTATTTTTTCTTTATTTTGTCGTCAGTCAAGGCTTTGAAAAACAAGGCCGATAGCCATTAGTCGCGTGCTCTCATGTAACGAATGAATGCGTGAATGTATGATTGACATGAAATTCTTAAAAATAAAGTAAAATGACCGAAAATGGGCTGAAATTACTTAAATTAATAAAATGTAAATGACTTAATGAACTTAAGAATGAATTGAATGCTTAAAAAATAACGATAGTCTTTCAAAAACAACTTGAATGACCTGGAGAATGACTTGAATGGCTTTGAGACTGACTGGTTGTAAAGTGGGTGATCATTTTATATTAAATTAATGCAGAAAAGTGATCCTCCACTTCATATCACAAAGTTACAAACACGAGTACAGCATGTAGTAAGAAAAGATACTACACTTTGATCTTGGCCAAAAGGCAAAGAAAAGCTGTATCTATTTGTTCCCCTACCGAGCAAATTAGGCACAAGGCCGATTTTAATGTGAGGGAACTGGATAGTGACAATTAGTTTGAAGGGTTGCCCCTACATTGGCCAAGGTCTTATATGTGGGGTTGGTATTTTTTTGCTCCCCCAACGAGAAAATAAGGCACAATGCCGATTTTTAATGTGGAGAGTGAAGGGGAAATAGGGGCCAGCTCCCCGGGGAGTAGAGGAGCTGGATAGTGACAATTGGTATGAAGGGTTGCCCCTACATTGACCAAAATCTTATATGTGGGGTTACGGCCACATATAGTCTTTGCTTGCAGTATCTACCGGAAAAGATACTACATTTTTATCTTAGCCAAAAGGCCAAGGAAAGGGTATTTATGTGCTTCCCAACCGAGCAAATTAGGCACAAGGCCGATTTATAATGTGAGGAGTGAAGGGGAAATGGGGACAAACTGTCCGAGGAGTAGGGGAGATGGATATTGACAATTTGTATGAAGGGTTGCCCCTATATTGACCGAGGTCTTATATGTGGGGCTGCCCCCACATATGGTCTTTGCTTGCAGTATCTGCCGAAACAAATACAACACTTTTATCTTTGCCAAAAGGCCAAGGAAAGCTGTATTTATTGGCTCCCCCACCGAGCAAGTTAGGCACAAGACCGATTTTTAATGTGAGGAGTGAAGGGGAAATGGGGACCAACTCCCCGAGGAGTAGGGGAGCTGGATAGTGACAATTGGCATGAAGGGTTGCCCCTACATTGACCAAGATCTTATATGTGGGACTGCCCCCACATATGACCTTTGGTTGTAGTATCTGCCGAAACAGATACTACACTTTGATGTTGGCCTAAAGGCCAAGTAAAGTTTAAAAATCTAAGAACAGCATCTATTAACAACAGATTTTTGATCTTAACCAAATACGCCAAGCACAAAAGTGTTAAGGACCGATTGAACAACCGATCAACCGACCGATGGAGTGACTTATAAAGTGCATTGCAAGCGACTAAACACAAAAAGACAAACACCCACACTTAGATTACTCATCTGCTAAAACAAATAGGCAAACTTTTAAAACGGACAATATGCTAAACTTAGACAATTATTTAAGAGTGGTTTCCTTTGATAAAGCCTACCTTCGAATATAATATAGGATCATTGTTGTAATATTGTGAGAAAATAGGGCTCATAATCATTTAGAGTTGAAATAATTTATCGTCGATGAAACCCAGCCATCCGAACGTCATGTAAAAAAAGGAATATTGAAAAAAAAAAACAGGGCAAAACAAGCATGCTCTGCTTAAAAGTGTTTGCCTGTAATTAGAATAAAAAAATAGCATTGTCTGCTTCGAAATGCTTGGTTGTAATTAAAGATTATTTCTTACAATGCGATTATATTAATTTTGTTGCACAATGTATCACAATATTTCTTTCAGGGTTTCATTTGTACTCGTTAATTTATCTCGTGTATTGTAGTTCTATATTAAACATAAGATACTGACTTTTTTAGAAGAACTGGTTATGAACTCATATGTGCTGCCTGTTAATTGTTTATTTCTCACGACGACTAAAATTACTAGAAGCAATAATGATGATGATGATGATGATGATAAAATAATAATAATAATAAGAATAATAATAATAATAATAATAATAATAAGAAGAAGAAGAAGAAGAAGAAGAAGTCTAAATCCCCTTATTAACCGGATTTTATTTAATACAACCATAAATATATTAATATTATTTACTAACAAACAAGAAACTAAATAAATAAAATATAAAATAAGAAAATCGAAATAAAAATAAAAGTATTTTGCCCATAGGCATCCTGCACCCCCCCTTTATCTAAAAAATAAAAACAAAAAAGAAACTACCAAACTATAAATACACCACACCTTAAAGAGAAAAAAATAGAACAAAACATCAACAACAATCCCGATGATGATCGTTTAAACAGATAGAAATTGATAAGAGAAATGTGGCTGAACTACAAGTTTTGGACGCCATAACATATAAGATGCAAGCTGTAATAAGGAGTACTTTCTGAACATTCCATTGATTACTCGGTAGAATTTTTTGTCGGGGTGGTATCGTCCCTTGCAGAATATAAAATTTCCACTGCTGAGACGTCTGCTTGGATTAAAGCTGTTTTGATACCTCGTCCTTTGTTCGATATGAGGTAGGTTCTTTCCACTGTCGGATCTGTGCCACAGATTGCTTGAGCTGTGAATTTAATAGACATTCTTTTTTGTGTGGTGTGTTTGCTCAATTGGTAGTGTGTTCGTCTAGCATGCAAAAGATTCAGGTTTCAAATCCTGACCGCGGATATGTCTAACTGATTAGCCCAAATGAGGGCGGAACCTGAGTCTTGGACTTCCGGTTTGTTGGTTTCTTGGTTCTCGTTAGCTGCGACGTTCATTCATGTATATAACTTTTGCGCAATTTTATAAGTTCGGAATTAAAGAAATGAACATTTGTTGGAAAACTAATGCCCTGAATTGTGTTGTAGGTATGTGACATTTGCTCTTAAGATCACACATTATTGTTTACAGGAGGGAAATCACTCTTCCTATATAAATGTTTCAATCATAGTCATTTGCTTTCCTGGTTTTGCGTACGAATTACAATTTAACTGATATTTTGCCCAAAACTTCTAGACTAAAACTTGTGTCGCTGGTTTGAAATGATGTTGAATAACAACAAAGGGGCAACAGGATTCCAAATATTTCTCATATACTATTGATCCTATTGATTTGGATACATAAAGAACGTTTCAAAGTGTAAAACGTTTATTTGATACTGAGGATATTCATAATGGTACACTATTTCCACGACAGGGGAGATATAACATATGGGAAACATATTTAGATCAAGTATCCCCGTGCTGCTATTGTAGATATTTTAAAACGATAGCAGCAAGTTTGATTCTCCCTTTCATCACGAGGTCAGACGTATTGGGGAAATTATATATATATATATATATATATATATATATATATATATATATATATATATATATATATATATACATACATATACTGTATGTGGATGGATATATATATATATATATATATATATATATATATATATATGAACAAATGATTAATAAAATATGTTAAAAGACATCTTGAAAAGAGTTCAGAACATATTTAATTTTAAAAAAGGAAGCACAAGATAAGTGGATAGTCCTTAATCTGCGGAGTTTCGATGAAATACTCTCCTTCTCATCAGAGGGCAGGAATTAACAAAATACAGGATCGGATTTTGCATATAAAAGTATTTAATGAAACTACAAGTAAGTCAAAGATCTTACTTGGTTAAAAAAAAAAGGGTGAGGTAAGGGGAACAAGAGGCGAAAGAAAAATAATAAAAAGATTTCACATGAATGGATAGTCCGGTGAAGGGTAAAACTCCAAAAATGGTAAAATCCAAAACGGTCGAATTTAAAATTTCAATCCAATGGGAAAATTCCAAATGGTCCAAAATGATCCAAAAGGCAGAGTTCCTTGGAAAAAAGCGCAAATGGAATGAATTCCAAATCATTAAAAGAAAAGCACTAGAGATAATATTTAAAACACGTCTGTCAAGGCTGGATGAATCAAATTAACTCTTTAATATTTATAATATATTTTAAGTTTACCATTTTGATTACCTTAGTAAACTTATATATATATATATATATATATATATATATATATATATATTTCTTAGTGTTGGGATGATTATCGGAATCGGAATCAGTATCGGAATTGAGAAAATCTGCATATGTTATGATTCTTGAAATTCTTTCTTTAATTAACGTTTTTAATTGATTTATTTTAAAACGGAATATCCGACTTTTAGTAGTAATGATAGAATAACCAGTATTTATTGATTTTAATCGATTAATATATCTAAAAAATTTACATCACCTAGCATATATATACAATTTTTTGTCTTGATTGTATTTAATATGTGTTTATTTTTTTACTCTTTTATCTTCAGAAATTTTCCAAAAAAAAAAAAACGAAACTTTCCTAAACGCATAAATATTTTCTGTTTTTCGCTTTCCCCATTGTTCAAGGATTGTTATTATATATATGATCGTGCATGCGCGTGCCTATGTTACTCACCGCGTGTCCGAGAACATGCATGCTTATATATATAGAGAGAAGAGTAATTCGTGTTGTAATTTATCTGTTATTCTTTTTATTATGTACAAGGTAGTTCTTCTATGTGCAACCTACAAATATGCGTAGGAATTCTGAAACTGACTTTATTCAATTATTACAATTTCCTGATTACCTAAAAAATGTATGGATGGAATACAAAAACTAACAAAATAACGAAATATACGAGTTGTTAATTAATCGTTCTGTATATGTATATGCACATTTTATGTATACTTGAGGTGGCACGTATATAAATGTGTAAGTATATAACATGAGTATTACTTTTAATATCAGTGCGTCACAATATTTAAATTCATAGATATATATGTGTATTAGTAGATATAGATTTAAGAGATAAAATGTACACACACACAAACACCACACACACATATATATATATATATATATATATATATATATATATATATATATATATATATACTAGCGGGGGTACCCGGCGTTGCCCGGGTGTTTGGAAGTGTGGGTGATTTTAAATAAAAAAGAAACCGGGGGGGGGTAAAAGTTGGTAGGAGGTTTGAAAATAAAATCGGCCAGCCAGAATGAGTTTCTGAAAATGTTTGAATTTATTTAAGTTAGAACCAAATTGACAGGTGCGCGCACGGAAGTCGTCGAACGTTACGACGACGACGGCGACGACGATGACGAGGTAGGTTTGTTGGTTATAAGCAATGTAAAAAAAAACAACGTTGAAACTTAAGCGGGGGGGTAATGAAAACATCGAAAAAAGAGCAAAAAAACTAACGTAAGGCAAACGAACGATTAAAAAAGAAAACAGAAAAACGAACACGTGAAAAATGACTTAAATAAGCCTATTTCGATATTAAAGTTTAAAAAATAGATGGGTACCCGGGTGTTTTGGGGTGTTTGGTCGGGGGTGCATAAGCGAAGTAAAACAAAACAGAAAAAAACAAACGTTACGTGAAAATGGCTTAAATAGAACTGGTTCAATATTTTAATTTAAAAAATCGAAAAAAAAGACATCTCACGCCACGAGTCGAACCAAAAACGTTTAGATAACGAAGAAACGCGCTAATCAACTGACCTAACGCGACGTACATTAAATGTAGTCAGTTTTTCAACTATTTAAAGTAAATCAGGCCATGACATAATCTGGCGCATACATCGTCACGAGAGGGTCGTTTTTGTTGACCAACCCCTGTCACAAATCGTCGATTTCGAGGTGAAAAAAATGAACGTTTTTAGCCAATTTTTCGATATTTTTCGAGGGCATGATGGAACTTACATATGATATCGAGTTTGTGAATTTTCTTCGTTTGTGACGAAAGTTTTTAGCGGGCACACAGACACACATACAAACATAGAAACATACACACATATTCGTTTTTATATTTATAGATATATCCATATACATCTACATAGATAAAACTCGATGCCTCTGTGTGACTGACGGCATATACAAGAAAGGCTACTCTATGGTCATTATATTAAACTAATCACATAAAATAATAGAAATAGTCGCAAAGTGAAAAATTATTTTGGTAAAATACCCCACACCAACTAACGGGGGCATGGTTTCAGGGGAAAACACTATGCACGCTCAAACGATCACACAAAACCTATCAAATTTGACAGGATAACCTCGCCGGGGGAAATAGGATGTTGTGAGCCTCACACAGCTCACCTCCACAAAAAATGGAGCAACAGAGGGTAACTTATCACTAGAAACTCTTAGTGGTATCATTTATGAATGAGAATTTTATGCACGTTTTACGTAGCGAACTTGCCATTATAACCCACAAATAGACCCGGGTGTGTTTCTTACCAGTTACATCACTATATATACTTATATATATATATATATATATATATATATATATATATATATATGTATGTATGTATGTATGTATATATATGTATGTATATATATGTATGCATATATATGCATATATGTATATATATATATATTTGTGTATGTATATATATATATAAATATATTTATATATAAATATATATATATATGTGTGTGTATATATATATATATAAATAAATATATGCATATATATATGTAGGGGACTAGAACAAGTGTCTGAAGAGCAGAGTATATCTAAATGTATTAGTATATTCATTAATACAATTAAAATAAAAGGAAATGAAACAGTGCTCGTTGTAATGTAGATATATAATAAACTCAATTGTCATATATATGCTAGAACTATTTTGGTATTAAGAAAGATGATTGATAATGTATAATTAAAACAAGCGGGGGGTACCCGGGGTTGCCCGGTGTTTTGAGGTGTTTCAAAACACCGAGGGGACGTTAAAAAAAGTTTTGGCAGGTGAGTATGAGGATCAAACCCGAACCCTTGAGGCAAAGTGTGAAAAAAAAAAACGCGGAACGTTATCCACTTACCTCCGCGACATACTAAAGAAAATATGTTTGAATGTATTTAATTACTTAGAATTGACATGTGCACGTTTTAATGACTAAATGAGGTCAAATTTTACTGCGGGGTAGTATTTTATTTTCTGCGGGAACGCTTTTAAATTTTTATTTTCCGAAGATGTGGGGGGGCAGCTCCCCTTGCCCAAATTGAATAGCAATTGTCTGATATAAGGAAAATATTTTCAACACTGATGAAATTTATATAGTTTATTGTCGTCAAATTTACATTTTCAATTAAAACTTTGAAAAAATAAAAACTGATTAAACAACAAACTTAGGCACAAGGCCCTATAAGAAATTTGTGAATGGAAGGGTGCAGGATCTTTGTGACAAACGCTATTACAATTGATTTGAAAGAATACTCTTGACTGGCAACATTTACCATTACACCTCAATCACTCAGTCGAGTTAAACCTACTTAATATCTCCATCGTTTTTGCCCAAAAGATAAATAAACAAACCAAACATTGGATCGTTGTAAAGGTATTTTCGTGTTTGTGTATGCATTATTTTTATGTATATATGTATACGTTTATTGTATGAATGTATAAACTTCAAAAGTTCTTGAAAATTATATGTATGTACAACACAGAGATCGCGGTAGGAAGGGGGAAACTAAAAAAAATGTCCAATTGTCCGTGAAGGTAGGACTTTCAAACCAAATATAATGCCTACTGGCTTTTGTTTGATCAAAGCTGATTGCTTTCGAACTTTTCCGGGTATCGCGACTGGAAAAATACTCGCAGAATTAGTGTCGCTTTTATTTTACGAAAAAGCCTAATCCACATGCGGCGAGCGAAAAATGTTGAATATTTATCTTCCCGAAGTCGAGCAAATTAAATAGACAGGCGACCGACGTTGTTACCTCGGGGATATTATGATTTATATGTGATATAAAAAAATTAAGAATTTGAGTGTCGACCGGCCGCTTATCGAAAAAAAAGGCTTTCTCGGACGCACACAAAAAGCGAACATACATACACACATTTTCGCTTTTATATAGATATAGATGTTAAAATGGATATTAAAAATTCAAAATCGGTTTCATAAGGAAGAACAAACAAAATCAAGAAATTCATTTTGTTTGTTCTTCCTTATGGAACCGATTTTTAATTTTTAATTTTGATTATAGATTATCTATCATCTTAAAATATATACATATATGTAAAACATGTATAAATATATTTGAAGCCAAATCTGCAACGTTAACTATTTTATAAAATAAACGGGTGTTTTTAAAGAAATATATTTCAGAGTAAGACTCCTTTGTCAATCTTTTTTTTTACCTCTTCTTCATCGACATAATGTACCTATTTACAATGCCTCCCCACGGGGCAGAGTTAGACACCAGGTTTTTTAACGTGGAGAAAAAGTATAAAAATAGAAATTGTCTAAGCCGTGAAGGATTTCTCCTCCACTGAAAGAGAACGAGAAATGGAAGTGCCGAATCCGAAGAAAAGATACTACACTTTGATCTTGACCAAAAGGCCAAGACAAATTTATAATGTAGTTGAAGATACTTCGGTGAAGAGTCCACGTGATGTTGTTAACTGCGGGGTTTATATATTATATTATATTATATTTTATAGAAGAAATTAGCCCAGAAGTCTTAAGAACAGAGTCTATTTTAATATATCAATACATGTATTAATACATTTAAAACAACAGTGGGCACAGTACTGTAGATATATAATAAGCTCAATAGTTATATTAATATTGAGTAAAAAAAATACTGTAAATTATAAATCAGTTTAAAAAAAAAAGACAAACAAAATCAATTTGAGTGTACGATTGTTTTGGAAACGATATTACTTTTATTAAAATTGATATTAATTATTGACAATAATCTAAAAATGTTTCGTTATCAAATATAATCTCATCAGCAAAAAATAGGGGTAAAGAAGGTACAAACACCAAAATAAAACTAGCATGTTTGTAGTAAGAAAGATGGGTATCCTTATTGAGTTCAATTAGAAAACCTGTTTTAAGTGGCTTCCGGGCCTTGATAAGTGGTGATCACTGTGTAAAAAAAAAAAGTATATCTTTGGGCATACAGCTGTATGTTGTCTCCGAATGGTTGAAATATTTATTATTGTACACTCATGTTGATTGTATTAATTTATTTATTGCGAACAATTATTCTCATCTTTCTATGTTGTTGTGTTACGACGTTTCGGCCAAGTACTCCTCTTAATTTTTTTCAGGTGGTAACGAGATAGGAACTCCGAATGATCTAACTCCATTCTCAGCAATTACTGAGATCCATAGTTATTGTCGTTTAACCACGTTTTTGGCCAAGTAAACTTCTGGCCAGCTTTGAGTAGGATTGAAACCGCCATCTTCAGACAATTCTCACCTGCAACCGTAGAGATTCAACGTCTTTATCCACTCCGCAACAGACCTCGGAGGACGATCAATGTTGAATTTTATAGTCTTATAAATCCACGTTTATATATTATCTGATATTCTGTTGTCGGGTCCATACGGAATGGCACATATATATTATTTAATTGGAATTTATTATTGAGATGAGTATAATTTATTTATTAAAACAAGGAGAATAGTTGGGCGAAACATTGTAAACTTACAACTAAGAAAGATGAGGATAATAGTTCGCAGTAAATGAATTAATAATACTCATGTCAATAATAAATTTCGATTAAATAATATACAAGTTGATGTTGTCTGTCTTTCCTTTAGAAACTAATCTATAATTTACAAATGCCATTGATTTTACTCAATCTCTCTCTCTCTATCTATCTCTGTCTCTGTCTCTCTGTCTCTCTCTCTCTCTCTCTCTATATATATATATACACACACATATATACATGACCCTTGTATCTATCTATATATATATAACTCTTGTGCGTATATATATATATGTATGTATATATATATATATATATATATATATATATATATATATATATATATATAACACGGAAATTACATAATTGTCGTTATGTTATGTTATTGCTCTATTTACCACATTGAGTTCTCATACCTGGATTTCCTCCTGGAATTATTCCATTATAACACTATATATATATATATATATATATATATATATATATATATATATATATATATATATATATATATATATACGCACCTCTGTATATGTGTGTGTGTGTGTGTGTGTTTTAACGTATGAAAGCTACTCAGGAAATATTTTCGATTCTCTATTAGTAACCTACTCTCCGACGGGAAGACGCCAACCTCTTCTTTCCAAATCGATATTTCAAAACGAAAATGTGCGTCTTGTGAATGGAGACGATTTCAAAGTAAAGTGATCCTTTTCGAAGTAAATAAACGCGACCTCGATCAATTTGGCGTGTCAGCTTATATTTGAATATATTGAAATATGGTGGGCCACTCTAAAGTCGCGTACTAAATAGAACAAAAACGGATTTATATACGGATACACAAAGAGAGGAAATATCGACGGAATATATTAATCCGATGAAGACGTCTTTTGCTTTCAATAGACATTAGGTCTTGACGTCACTTCTTCCATCGATCAACAAACGACTCTTCATATAATCATATAAATGCAAATAAAACCGTACTTTTACACCCACCCATGTATATATATATATATATATATATATATATATATATATATATATATATATATATATATATATATAAAGCTGAACGTCAGGAATAGGCTCCTATATGGTTGATTATTATAGAAAACTGACCACATATAATGATAGATAAATCGAGACACAGGAATGGGTATGTTTGATCTGGCATAATGATGATTCATTAAAATTGTGAGGTCTGCGTAGGCTCTGGCCCACAAAGTATTGAAATAAAAAATAAAAATAAAAAAACAACGTTTACAAGTGTTTTTTGATATAGATGTACATAATAATATTTTGATAAGTATTGTTTAACTTTAATAGGGATGGTATAATAAAAATGTGGAATATTCGTTCGCGCCTGACCCCCATAGAATGGAAATAGACACAAACTATAATAAAGATTTTTCATATCTATCTGCGTAAGTATACTTTGATAATTATGTTTCAGTTTGAAGGAATATGGTATAATAAAATTATGGGGAGTTCCTTCGCACCTGACCTCCATAGAATGGAAATATATCACAAAGTTTAACAAGGGTTTTTTAATATAGATCCACAGAATATTATGATAAGTGTTTCAGTATGAACAGGTATAATAAATTATGGGGTTTATCTATTTTATTTTTACTTTCATGATATTTTGCTTTGGTTTTGATACCACCAAATTCGAAGCTATCTCTTTACAACCCTGCTTTTCATAACCTATCATACTTTCATAAATCAGAGTCCATCACTCTGAATTGTTTTTAAACCCAATCAACGGCGGGTACTTTTGCTAGTACACCAACACACATACATACACACACACAAACATATATATATGTATATATATATATATATATATATATATATATATATATATACAGTCAAACACGGTATTGTTTGAATATTTGGTATGTTAGGTTTACTCATTTAGAACTGCATTAAGTCTTCAGCATTCTCATTTTGCGATCAAATTTAAAGCAATTTTAAAGTTCGTAGGTAACCTTGTCAGCTATATTTGAAACAAAAAATCAATATTCGTTCAGTAAAACAAATCTTTAAGGAACGGAGAGACGTTTTTTTTTGTATTGGATGTTGGTCATTGTAGCAAAATAATATGTTACGTTTGTCAAATCGGCTGGGAACAGCGAAAATGATAACGTAACACTATATATAAAAACACTACAAACTGTCACTCATAATTCTCGATATGTCGCTCAGCTGTACGCTCGCTAATAATTCACAGGAAATAAGCGAAAGAGTAAACGAGAATTTTATTTCAAAGTCTCGAAAAATCATGAATTACATAGAAAAATACGAGCATGAAAAGTAATATTGTTAAGGTGTAAATATGAAAAAGTACAAGGACGAGGTGTTTAAACTGGAAAAGGAAAAGAAAGATATTCTAGTAAAAATATAAAAAAAAGTTAATAACTTAAAATATAGTAGGATTAATAAAGAATTGATTACAGAATGTTGATTTTGTTTTTAAATTCTAAATGCTGCAGTGTTTGAAGTTATTATTGTATTAAATTTCCCCAGAATAACTTTTCGTTTTCGATTATAAGAACTAGCTCTTTTACTTTGCCGGTTTTAACTTTTAACCATATTAGTTTTCATGCTCGCATTTTCTTTCTATTTTCCTATATCTATATATCTTTATATATCTACTAGCAGTTCCGCCCGGCTTTGCTCGGGCCCTATATACTGTCCATAAGGTTATGTGCATATGTATATATTAAAAAGTGTGAATATGTAAAGTAATGTATTTCTGTATAATAGTCTTCCTTAATTACTATAGAGAAAAGACAGACAGACATTTACACTTTTATAGATGTAGATAGATGGAGATAGATAGATAGATTGGATGCAATATATAATAATGATTAAAAAAAAAAGACTCATGCGCCACCATTGAGAATCGAAACCAAAACGTTCAGCTCACGATTTATTTTGCCTCTGCCATAAATGACTGGGCTATGAAAACACGTTTACTCCAAGACTAAAAATTAAAACATGAACCAATATTAACTACATTATGCATTCGTAATGGCGGCATTCGACCTTCACCTGGCAAATTTCATTTTTTTTTTTTAATTTTCACACTTTTGCACGGATTTTTCCAGGCTAACACCCAAATATAAAGTTTTGCATGGATTCAAACACCTTATATATGAAATTTTATGTCCGTAGACCAAAAACTCTAGGAGGAGTTTGGTAGGCAAAATCTGTGCAACAAAAATAAACACGTATATATTAATACTAGCATTTCAGCCCGGCGTTGCCCGGGTGTTTGGAGGTGTATGCTGAGCAAAAAAAAAAGAGTAATTTTTTTTTAATTTGACCCCTATTATGACCCCTTAAAATTTATAGTTTCGGGCTCCAATCACTTTATTAAATTAGATCCAGGTTCAAGGAACCTATATCTAAAATTTGAAGTGTCTAGACCAAAAATTGTCGGAGGAGTTTGGTAGAGTTCTTAAAGGTCAAATCGTTGAAATTTGACCCCTTAACAGCCAAATTTCTGGCTGACACCCGTAACATCGATTTTCCCAAATCTCAGTACCCGGTATTTCAAATTTCGAGTCTATAGACTAAAAAGTGACAGAGTTATTGCGTAGGGAAATGTACACAGACAGACAGACAGACAGACCCGTTCACTTTTATAGATATATAGATAGACAGATAGATGAAACAAAAATATATACGTATACATAAATATATATGGAAACGATTTTGTGTTCATTGTAACTTTTTACGCAAATATTTCGCAAGTATAAATCATGTAGAATATCTGCATGAATATAATTACCCGTAATAGTTAACTAAAGGTGATCACCCTATAAGAAAACTGAAAAAACTAATAGGGAATTAATTAAAAATGAATGTTTAAAAGAATATGCAAATTAGTTAGATCATTTGCTAATGAATGCAATTCGATAACTCATATATAAGAAAATTGTATTTTCTTTTTAAATAAATAGAAAAATAGGGGTTTTAATATGAATATCACTACACACCAAAGGAATACGGAATTATAGATATATGGAAACAATTTTGTGTTTCCTGTAAACGTTTTACGCAAATATTACGCAAGTATAAATCATGTAGACTATCTGCATGAATATAATTACACGTAATAGTTAAATAAAGATGATCACCCCATAAGAAAACCGAAAAAAAACTAATAGGAAATTAATTAAAATGAATGTTTAAAAGAATATGCAAATTAGCTTGATCTTATGCAGATGGATGCAATTCCACAACCCATATATAAGAAAATTGTATATTTTTTTAAATAAGTAGAACAGGTTTTTTTTAATATGAATATCAATACACCCAAAAGAAAAACGAATTTATAGGAATATAGATATAGATAGATAGATAGATATAACTATATATTTCGTACATTCATATGCTACAATCAACATCCAGATGAATGCTTTGACGACAATTGCGGTTTTCAAAAGTCGAACAATTTAAAGATAAATCTGCCTTACTTAAAAATTGCTAGGTTTATTTATGGTGTCTTTTACATATAAAAACCCCCACCCAATACTTTTGCTGATGAGGAGATTTTGTTTATAAAATCTATATGTCAAATTATTGTCCGTAAGAATATCACGATAAAAACATCACAATAAAAACCTCACAATAAAAACATCGTTTCCGAAACGATCGTACAAAGTATTGACTTTGTGTTGTTCCTTCTTATGAAACAGATTTTTAATTTTTAATTCTAATTTTTTTTTTTAATTATCAATCACATGACTAAATATATATACATATATACATATAATATATATATATAGCTATATATATATATATATATTTATATATATATATATCTTTATATATATGTATATATAGAGAGATAGATAGATTGATAGATAGATAGATAGATAGAAAGATAGATAGATAGATAGATAGATATATAGATAGAGAGATAATTTGACTTATTTTGTCAGTTGAACATCTGGGAATGTTATATGATTTTTTATCCGTGTTAGAAACGTTTAATTTGGATTTTAAAATAAAATACTTATGGAATACGTTGGGACGCAGATTACAACTCGAAGTTATGAAAACAAACAAGTGTTTATATATAAGATAAATATTTCGGAAGGCGACTCCCTCGTCAGTCTTTTATAATATAGTATTTTCAAATTGCGCGACAAAGCGCAACCTTGCCGCCATTACGAAAACAAAACCACAGTTTACATCACGTGGGCTCTTTATTCATATTTCTCATACTTAACATCATGGCAAAAAGAAAGAGAAAGAAATATAAATTACTGAGAAAGGAGTTTTACTTCAAAATATATTTTAAAAACAACACTTGTTTATCTTAATAATCTTGCAGTTATAATTTGAGTTAAACGTATTCCACAGGTATTTTCCTTAAAAAAATCTCTTTACAATTAGTATTTAATTTCTCCCACCCGAGAACAATATATGACAGTAGGAGATTTATAATTTGGGGGAAACGAGCACCCGCAAATAGGGCACTCCATAGTAGGGAAAGATTTTTAAAACACTGTCTAAGAACAAATTAATTCGAGTCTGGAATTATTAAAGATCATATTTTTTTATTTAGAAATTATTAAATGAACTTCTAAATATATATTTTTTAAAGTTGGCATTCATTCATCTTTTCTTTATAATTTTTGTTTCTATTTATATGTTAAGCTTAATTTTTCTATAACGTTTATTTCTCTTTATGAATAGTTTCTGAAGTGTGCTTAATATATCTGGATTTAGGATAAACACATTTTTCACCAACATTAATATACATGTATATATATGTATATATATATATATATATATATAGATATATATGTATATATATTTATATATATAGTATGTATGTATATATAGCATATATATAGTATGTATGTATATATATAGTATGTATGTATGTATATATTTAGTATATATGTATATATATTATATATGCATGTATATATATATATAGTATGTGTGTATATACATCTATGCATGTATATATAGTATGTATATATATATACATAGTATGTATATATATGTATATATATATATATATATATTCTGTTATTTATGCAAACATTATTGGTTACATATGCGCATACAAGTTTAGTAGAATCCTAATTCAAGAAAAACAATCCATCAGAAACAAAAAACAAAAACACCGAGAAAAGATTCAACCTTAATTATTCATTTAAAATTTGAAAGCAAAACGCAATGCGACAATATATTAAACATTCTCTTAATCATTATTTATACAAATAATTCGGAAGATGGAAAGGCATGTGACACCACAGTTGTAGTTCGGTTCTGTAATTGCTATCAATTGACGATATATATTTGGAATCAGAGTGTGCCTTTCCTGCTTATCGCGGCACAATATACATGATTTTCCCTTCATACTGGTTGAAGAGAAGGTCGTGAAAGAAGTAAGAATTGTACATTGTGGATCTCACTAAGGCATTAGATATTGTAAACTGAGCAGGTCTGTGGAAATTCTTACGAAAGCTTTGTATACCCGAACATAAAGGTAAATGTTGTTTCAAATGGTGACAGAGATGATTAATATGGCGTCACTAACGCACTAAACAGTGATGTGTAGTGACCCTTATATTGCTTGTACTCTACTTTTCGGTAATGCTGAAATAGGAATTCTCTGGAACTAGGGATTACATAAAAATTAATAAAGAACAAGTTGTGGTATTTTTAATCATCGGTGATTTAAACTTAA
>NC_136512.1:80753233-80828233 GCF_053919585.1 Euprymna scolopes | reverse complement strand
TATATATTTTATAAATTACTAACTAGCTCTACCTTCGTATGAACCAGTTTGAAGTAAATACATTAAGTTTACGCATAAATCTATACTTTCGCATATTAATTTTATGTGAGTAAATTAAGTATATATATACATATATATGTGCATATATATATGTATATATATATATATATATATATATATATATATATATATAAGCGCATAAGCCTGGAGAATCCTATAATGGATGAAACGCGGAATATTCAGTATAGCTTAATCGCCATATGCATATTATAACTTACTAACTAGCTCTACCCACGTATTGAGCACTTTTTAAGTAAATACTTATAGTTTACGCATAAATCTATACTTTTGTATATTAATTTGTGTGAGTAAATGTAGTAGTTATATATATATATATATATATATATATATATATATATATATATATATATAGTGTAATTCGGAGATGAAAGGGGTTCACGGATCAGTTAATAATTCGCTTATATTCGGGGTTCTCATATATTCGGGTGAGATCTATTTTGTTTAGCTTAGTAGGGGAACGCTTTATATAACGCTTTAAACGTAAATAGTACTAGTTTATTTAACAGTTATAAACATAAAATGCGCAGACTAAAACAATTTTCAATCAGTTTTCACAAATTCTCTAGTCAAAAATTACTTTTTCTTTGAAAAGTCAGTCATTTTCTATTGTACAGAAATCTTTTTGTAAACATCATAAACACTTTCATACAGTCCGGAAATCATTATTCACTCCGCCATCAGGCGTACTTCTTTTCGCTTCAAAGTAGGATGTCAGAGGTCCAAGCGCATTCTATGAATCCAGAGAATTTTGCATCGGTTTGCCATTTTAGAAACTTCAGAACATACGCCCTCAGCTTCATTATCTTCATTCAAATCTTGATCATCCGAATTTAGATCAGGTGTGGTGTCCGTGTCAGTAAGTTCTCCATAACATTGTGTAGTTTCATCGACGTTGATTAATTCATCAAAATCTGTTTGCTCAATACGCGATGGTGGAAAATCTTGATCATTTTTGTCGAGCATTTCTTCCACTTCAACCTGTGATTACAATGACAAAGCCGGCCTTCTTAAAACAATTTTGAATTGATGACAATTTGACCATAAAAGTGTTACTTTCATCATGTGCATGACCTTCTTAATAGTGATCTCCTTTTCCACTTCGGACAGCGGCCCTTGTGGTGTAGCATCCATCGCTGCAATTTTTATTCAGACAAATGATACAGCGATTCAAAATGAGTGAGGGTATGTGGTTGCATGAGCGACAATTTGATGTTTTACAGATTTGTACCCGACATAAAGTTATGACAAGTTGCATTGTTCAAAAACAGAATATTCTCTCGATTTTGAGCAATCATTTTTCGATCAAGCATTCTCCTAACGTCTGTACAAAGCTAACTATTTATCCATGCTTCAAGATTAGCGGAGTATGAAAACGGCAGGGTTTTAACATTTTTTTAAAAGCAGCGTGGTTTTGCCTGCTTGCACAAAAATACAGCGTGCCTTGTATTGCCTGTATGTTTGTGAACTGAAGCATCATGAGTCTGTCTTTGGGAAATGTTTTCTGATTTGACTCTCGTTGCTGGAAAATCGAAAAGAAAAAAAAACACTGCATGGCTTTGTAGAAAAGTCCCTTTTCATCACAGTTCTGAACATCTTTGGGATCATATCCACAAGAATATAGCGGTAGAACGTTTGTCACACATTCCTTGGCAGAACCGTCATCTGCTGACGTTGATTCGCCGTGAAGTCTTTTGAAGGAGACGTTATTGACCTGCTTCTAGCGAATGAGGCAGCAATTGCTCTGTCCAAAATCAACTTCAAGATTTACGGATAGTTGTGTTATTTTCTGCCTAATGATGTTATCCGTGACGGTGTCTCCGTGAGCACATGCTTGCGAAAACTATTGTGTAAGCGTGTCGTTTACCTCCTTGTGAACGGATTGGCGCTTTCTTTGCGATTAGTGTTTCCGTTCATTTGCATGCAGTGTGTGGGATCTTACTTCGTGAGAATATTTGTTTCTGTTGAAGAACCAATTTCGTACTTTCTTTTTTAAATTCTACTGCTAAGAGTAAAATTTGAAATTTTGGAACTTAGCAAGTATTTTCCGACTTGGAGTGCCTTTGTACGCATGAGCAAATGCGTTTATTTTTAAAGGTTTGATATCCATCTGTTATTAGCTCTTATGGTTATAAATACTGCACGAGCGCTAAATATGTTTTGCATTTAACTGTTTTTTTGCGGAAATGAAGTTAATTCAAATTTTACAAAATAACTCTCTGCCCATCGCAATGTAATTTTGTATACTCCTGTCGTATTACTACATTTTGTAAAACTTGTCTCTGTTATTATTTTAGGATTTCCGTATCTTTTCTGATTTTAACATATCTGTATTCACTTTTAAAATGTTTTCCATTTTTGTAGTTGTTTAACGATATCTTTCTCTGCAGAAATGCGATCGCATTCAAATAATTTCAACATTTTAAATTCCTTGAAAACTTCTTTCAAACCGGTGTCATTATCGCTCGGTCGCCATATTAATTTAGTAGTCTTGATCTTAAAAGCGATGTTTTTGACAAAGGAAAAGGAAAATGTTGTCCGCCTACTAAGGAGTTTTGTGTGACGAGTATCTATCTATCTATCTATCTATCTATCTATCTATCCATCCATCTATTTATCAATATATCTATTTATCACTCTATCTATCTATATATTTATCTATCCATCTATCTATCTCTATATATAAGAAGATAATTAAAGTGTTTTATTTCCCGTTTCTCTCTTCTCTCTCTCTTTCTTTCTCTCGCTCTCTCTTTCTCTTTCTCTCTCTCTATCTCTCTCTGAATATATATATATATATATATATATATATTCAGAGAGAGAGAGAGAGAGAAAGAAAGAAAGAGGCGAACAGAGAGAATGCCTGAATGAGAGAGTGGGATAGAGTAAGATTAAGAGAGAAAAAGAGAGAAAAAGAAGCGAATAATAAAACATCACTAGCGGATCAGTGAATTTTTTTAAAACTTGATTGGTTGGTTAGTTGGTTGTTTTTGTTTTACAGCATATCAACCCTTTTCGGGTTATTTAATGCCGAATCCAAAGATTTGGAAGAAACATTTTTTTTAATAGAATATATTTGTTGTTTTCACGTCGGTTTGTATTTAACCCACAGTTGGGACCCTAACAGGTACTACCACTCCGGATCAGAGTGGACATGGAAGCAATGGTAATTAAAGGGTGGCTCCACATTCCCCAAAGCCCAAAAGCTGGGGCCTCACCAGTAGATATAGTTTAAGGTCATATCAAAACCCCCATTGAGGGACTTTTACCCTCTACAGGGGGGCAGTCAGCGTATTCTAATGCCCTACTGACAGGGCCATTTTTAAACTTGAATCTATGCTTTGTTTTATTCTTTATAGTACTTTAATATTCTCATATTGTGACGATGATAATTATAACTTATCAAAACACTGAAAAAAACGTATAAAAACACATTTTTTTTGCTTAATAAAATCTCTTGCCTTTCCAAAACACCTGACTTGCAACGCCATTCAATTATTGTTTTTTGCAAGAATTTCAGTTTGTTGATGTAAACTTTCTTTTTAGATACATTCACAAAAAAACTAAATGCTTGTATAAACTTGTTATATTATTATCTCATGTGGAAAAATTTCTATTAACTGCCTTTCTTTTTAATCTTTCTTCCGTATATCAAATTGACACGAAACTACTTCCCTATTGACTATAACCTGACATCCGAAAGACATGGTTAAAGTAAACACTTTTAATAAACTGCACCTATGAATCATTATTCAATTCATGATTTGAAATCGTTTAAACATATTCTTCATGTTTTAAAGATCTATCGATTTATTTAATTAATTCATTCATTTTTATTTTTTGCTTTAATACGATATAATACATTAGAAACAATCGTGACTAACTGAAACCATGTTTTTTTTTGTTCCGAATCTTTAAAAAGGGTATTAAGAATTCCTACTAGTTGGTTTATTAGAACAACTGTTCACATCTTAAGTATTGTTTTGAAAATGTATATATCGTTGTAATCACCTCTTTTCCAAACAGTATCTTGTCAAACATAGTCATTTCTTTGTTAAACCTCGGGGAGCCACATGTAATTCTACAAGCAGAAAATATTTAATAAAATTCAGACGTAGGTTACACTTTTCTAGTGTGCTGGCGAAGCACTAAATACCACCGTGAATTACTTGGACCCACTACTCAGTTATGGGTTACGAAACACAAAGCTAAGTATCACTGTATAGGAAATAAAGTTCTTCTAAAACATCATTGGTTAATTTGACAGAGAGATTCCAGAGTTCGACAAGCCCCATCTGAAACAGCTCGGGCGGCTTGCTGACCGAGACGTTTTGAAAATAACAATCAAGACGAGAAATGCCAAACGAATCATCCGAATCTTAAGAGAGACCGTGTTATATTGCTGTTTTAATCCATCAATCATCTTGTACCGAAAGTGTGTTGAATGCAAATCGTCTCATGATACAATTTACGCGAGGAACGGGCCGAAGACGAAACGTGCCATAATCAATCGAACGTTTTCTATATATCGCTTTAAGGTACCCACCGGAAAAGAAAGGACCAGAAAGAGCTAGACGAAATTCAATTAAGAAAATCTCGTGTCCTTTCATTGGTCGACCCTTAGCGCTGAAAACGGAAAAGCCAGACTGGCCTTTGATAAACCCCCAAACGAAAGTACAAAAAGAAATTGGGGTCCTTTATTTACAGAAAGGAAACTTTGGAACTCGTTTAAGATACACAGATGTCAGAGGAAATATAACCTTAGGTGCACACTTAAAATAAGCACACCACACACACACACACACACACACACATATATATATATACATATATATATATATATATATAATAAGTTATAAAATATATATGGCGATTAAGCTACACTGAATATTCCGGGTTTCATCCACTCTAGGACTCTTCAGGCTTATGCGCGAATTTTTTGGTTGTCCGTCGTTTTTATATACGCAGCTTCTATTGAGATTTTACTTAGCCAATCAGCTTTCTAGTATTCACCGCGCCCTTCCTATCAGCCAATAAACATGCACTTACCGGACAAAGGCCTATTTAACCTTTGCTCCTTTGTGCGTGTTCTATTAAGCCTTGATATCTAGTTTCTTGACCTGTTTTAAATCTAGGTTAGGGTTTTTTTTTAAATTTTTATGTTGGTTTATATATATATATATATATATATATATATATATATATATATATGTACATATATATACATACATATATGAGTGATAGTTTATGTATTTTCATGTTTATGTAATTTATTTATTTGTTTATTTTCTATTGTTTTTGTCAGTTTTTAAATTATTTTGTATCGCTATCTTTGGGTAAATTTTATCCTGTGAACACAGGTGTTTGCTATTTCTCTTCTGCAGTTTAATAGATATCGGGGTTCTTAAAAGTGCAGGATAGCAAATTTTTCATGAAGGCATTATCAATATGGGTCTTCTAGGTCTCAACATGTCGTAGATTGTCGTATTATTTTCCATTCGACTACCGGCGAATGTCTGCTTTCCTTGAGTTCCCAGTATTTTTTTTTATTGTTGAATGTACTTTTGTGGTCATAAATCAACGCTTCAATAGAAGGTGCGTATATAAAAATGACAAACAACCACAAAATTCACGCATAACCCTGAAGAGTCCTAGAGTGGATGAAACGCGGAATATTCACTGTAGCTTAATCGCCACATATATTTTATAACTTACTAACTAGCTCTACCTAGGTATTGAGCATTTTGAAGTAAATACTTAAAGTTTAAGCATAAATTTATACTTTCGTATATTAATTTTATGCGAGTAAATGAAGTAGTTATATACATATATACATATTATTTTATATATATATATATATATATTTCTATATATATATACATATACATATATACATATTCGCATATATATATATATATATATATATATATATTCACATTTATATACACCCACCCACACGACCACACACACACACATTATATATATATATATATATATATATATATATATATATATATATCAAAGTGAAAGTACCTGTCTGTCTCTGTGTGTGTCTGTGTGTATACATTTTCCTACGCAATAACTCTGTCAGTTTTAAGTCTACAGACTCAAAATTGGGCTGTAAGGGGTCGACGTTTAATGATTTCACATTTGAGAACTCTACCAAAGGCCTCTGACAATTTTGGGTCTAAACACTTGAAATTTTAGATAAAGGTTCCTTGGACATGGATTTAACTTATAAATTGATTGGAGCCCAACACACTAAATTTTAAGATGTGATAGTAGGGGTCAAAGTTAAAAAAAAATTGACTCTCTTTTTTGCTCAGCATACACGTCCAAAACACGCGGGCAACGCTGTGCACCCATGCTAGTATATATATATATATATATATATATATATATATATATATATATATATATATATATATATATATACACACCAAATTATAGTGATTCTTTGTCTTACTTTGAATAATAAAAAAATACTTGATTTTTTTTAATAGGGGCCACCTCTTATCAAGGCCCGAAGGCCACTCAGGGATAAGGGGTATTGCGTGTACAGTAATGAATAAGATAGTATTGTAGTAATCATTAGTATTGGGGGTTTAGATAGAGTATCTTAGTTAAGGGGGCGGTTTGTCAGGAATTTGTTTATGTTGGACTTGAAGACGTCCAAGTTGTTGTCAGGTGGGAAAGAGGCAAGCGGCAGAGAGTTCCATTGACGTGCAGTTCTAAGAAAGAAGGTTTGATCATGGAATCTACGTTTGGATTTAGACACAGATAAAGAGTGGGAAAATTATTGACAGTAGTTTCAGCCAGACGGGTGTTTCTCGTGAAAGATTGGTGAAGAAGGACGAGGGATTGGAGCTCAGACGAGCACCTGCTATGGAAATAGCGATAAAACAAAGACAGGCTTGCAACGTCTCTTCTGTGGGAGAGAGGTTGCAGGGAAGAGAAAAGGGCATCCCCCACTAAACGACGACGTCTATTTTGTACTCTGTCAAAGCAGGATAGGCTGTTTTTAGCAGCTCCTGCCCAGATGTGACAGCAGTACTCCATCCTTGGAGGTACTTAGCTTTTATACAGATAGAGAATTGCATCAGTAGTGAGATACCTTATGGAGCGGCAGAAGGATCCCACCATTTTCCCATCGTTCCTGGCAACAGATTTGATGTATGTGTTCCATTTCAGATCAGGAGTAAAGGTCAAACCCAGAAGCTTGTCAAAACATTGAGCCTCTCTCAGACGGGAGCCATCCATTTCAATTGATGCCAGATGGGGATCAGAGCGTTGATGATGTAAAGATAGAAACTTGAGTTTGGATGCATTAAAAGTGACCAGCCACCTCTTCCCCCATTGTACCACGTACTCAAGATCAGAGGAGAGAGAATTAAAGAGAACTTTGTCATTTACGGCCTTTGATGTGTTGGCATAGATGGCCGTGTCATCAGGATAAAGTTTTTTTTTAATTTAATTGAATCACTATAAACTGCTTTATTTGTTCTATCCTGTATATTGAGCAATTCCTATTTAGATGAGTTAATACATAGAATATTACGACCAGTAATATTTATATAAATCTCATAATCACAGGTTTCCATACCAGCTGATTGTTGGATAAATCTTTTGGGAATTATATATATATATATATATATATATATATATATATATGTATATATATATATATATATATATATATATATATATATATATATATATAGAAACGTCTCATACGCAAACATAAATACTAGCAATGGTCCTCGGGGTTGCCCAGTTATTTGGAGATTTATGTCGAGCAAAAAAAATCTGGTCGATTTTTTTTTTAATTTGGACCCTGTTATGACCCCTTTAAATTTATAGTTTTGGGCTCAAATTAAGTTATTAATTTAAATCCATGTGCTATATCTAAAATTTCAAGCTTTTCGACCGAAAATTGTAGGAGGAGTGTGGCAGAGTTCTCAAAGGCCAAGTCCTTGAACTTTGACCCCTTAATCGCCTATTTTCTGCCTGAAAACCGATCACATCGATTTTACTAAATCTCAGTACCCTGTATATCAAATTTCGAGTCTGTAGACTTGAAATTGACAGAGTTATTGCGTAGGGAAATGAACACACACAGACACATGGATACACAGACAGACATATAGACACGTTCACTGTTATAGATATACTACCATGAGTTTCCGGCGTTGCTCGGATGTTTTCAGATCTATGCTTAGCGAAAAACAAAATAAAAGAACGGTCAAGTTTTTTAACTTTGACCCCTATTATGATCCCTTAAACCTTAATCTTTAGGGCTCAAATAAAGTTAGATACTTGTCGAAAAAATATATATCTAAAATTTCAAATAAAGTTAGATACTTGTCCAACGAATATATATCTAAAATTTCAAGTATTCAGACCCAAAATTGCCGGAGGAGTTTGGTAGAGTTCTCAAAGATAATATCGTTGAACTTTGACCGATTTACTCATAGAATTGCTGGCCGAGAACCGATCATGTAGATTTTCCCAATTTTCAGTAGAATTTATATCAAATTTCGAGTATGTATGCTTAAAATTGACAGAGTTATTGCGTAGGGAAATGTACACACACAGACTCACACACAGACATACACTTTTACTTTTATTGATGTATATAGATATATATATATACATATATATATATATATATATATATATAGAGAGAGAGAGAGAGAGAGAGAGAGACAGAGATACAGAGAGGGAGGGATACAAATGTATAAGTGAAAGGGAATATAATCTAATAGAATTAATAATGAAATAAAATATACCTGAATGAGGATATTTTTACTATTTACATTTTATGATGAGATTTTTAATATATAGATATATCCTATTTATTAGGAACAGATCTCCCCAGAAATAAGTTGAGACGCTGTATATTTTAATCTATATTAAATCTATTTTGTGAGGTTACATGTATACTGAGAGAATGAGGAACAGAGTGGGAAAGAGAACGAGAGTACAAAAGTTACACAGAGATTAAACTGGTTATTTCCCTATTCTATAGACTTATAAATAATGTCTCTTATCCTAAAAGGAAAAGCAGTTAGCAAAATGACACTGACACTGACTAGCTATAATTTCGCTGGGTAAAACATAGTTGAAAACTGTATGGTATAAAAGAAGTAATGTTTCAAATATAATATAGATACATATAAATGAAAAAAATGTTAGTGTTGTCCTATAAAGATTAGTATTGCTATTTGTAAATCCTCTTTAACATCTTGCAATTTTCTATTTTTGTAAACTTTTTCTTAACTATCTATATATAAATAAGATAGAGTCTGTTATTTATTTCCTATTTTTATTACATCTTAGTGAATGTCGTTTAATTGTTATGAAGTTCCATTGCTTGTAATAAATAATTTACCGGAAAAATTTTCAGAAGGCTGGGTTTTGGTTTCGGGTAAAACTGATGTCACTCAATCATTTATATTTTATAAATAATTTTACCAAGAATTCTTCATCGATTTTTGTTTAGGTTCGATTACAGCTGATGGCTCATAAGTCATTATTTTAGTTTCGGCTTTGATTATAACTGATTGAACTCAAGTTTTATATATATATATATATATATATATATATGCATATACATATACACACATATATATATATATATATATATATATATATATATATATATATATATATATATATATATATATACTAGCTGTACCGGTCACGCGTTGCTGTGGCTCAGTTTGTTAAAATGGAACACATGTGAAAGTAGAGAAAAATTTGATTCTTTTTTTCAAGAGAATGTACAAATTATTTTTTTTAACAGATGTTAAGAAAATAAACAGAAAAATACTTCCATAATTAATTATGCAAAAAATAAATAAAATGTTGATTTAGTGTTTCAATATGCTTATAAGTTACGATAAAACTTACAGAGTATGCACTGTTTTACGGTTGTTGTAAAAATTGAACGGAAACTTAAATTTCGCTTCATTTATTTTTTCTTAATTTTTTAATTTTGCCCCCCAAACGAATATAATTAAAACAGTAACATTCAACAATTGTACTTTATGTATATAAAACACAAAATATTTATTAAAAAAAAAGAAATTAAAAAAAAAAGTTAATAACGAAAGGGAAATAATTCTATTTTTAAACGAAAATGTAAGTTTACCTAACTTACTGTATTAATGTTATTTTTCCAAGCAAGAAAAAAAAGGTAAATATCCAGATACGCTACTACAGAACACCGACCACTCTAATTTGTTTTTTTACAGGTAATTGAGGTCGCTGACAACGAATCTGATAGTCAAACTTGGGGCACATTTACCGTTTGCATGATATTTACCCCTGCACCCACAAACTTCTTTCCACCATTTTGCAGCTTCCATTTATGCTACGCGCATGCACGCTGTAGCATAAACGACAGCTTCACCAAGCAAACTACGTTGGGGGGAGGGGATTTTTTTCCAGGACATAGAATTTTCTAATATTCAAAAATACATTATAGCGCTTTTGGGGTGGAAAATTTAAAATTAGCTGAAAAAGAAATAAATAAGAAAAGGAAACCACACAAGTTGGAGTAGGGAGGTAATTTATCTGTTTTGGTTTTTTTTTACCTGGAGCATCGAATTTTCAAATTTTCCGTAAGTAACGCACCGACATTTATCAATTAGAACACCATTTAACATTTTCCGAAGATTTTACTTTGTACATTGGGAGCCCGAGCGGGTGGGGCGGTTGTGATGTTCACATTCCCCCCCCCACACACACACAAATTAGAGTGGTCGGTGTTCTGTAGTAGCGTATCTGGATATTTACCAAAAGAAAAATATTTAGGTTTGGCTATAAATTCCTAAACTCATTTCACCCTAAATAATTTAGGTAACTGAAATAGGAATCTAATTGAATCTTTAATTTCGTGAATAGTATGCGAGAATTCATTTTTCATCGAGGTATATCGAATACATTAATACGGACTTTAGGGGCTTTTTTCGTAATGTTACTGTAAAAATTATTTTTTATTGTTACAAATTGCGATGCTTTAAAAAAAGCAAAAATAAATTCTTGCGTTTTTTATTTACTACTGAAAACCATAACTTTAGTAAAGGTATTTTTTGTTTAAACAAAATAAAACATTTTCACTAAGAGTTAAGTAAAAATAATTAGTTCATTATATTCTGCGATCATTATTTGAAAAATACTGCAATTTTCATTAAAATTCGTTAATTTCCTGATTTTTGGTGAATTTTTAAGTAAAGAGAGGAGTCAAAATGTGTATACCCTTTGAGCGTAGGCATTCATTTTGCGACCACGTGTGGTTAATTTAAATTAAAGTTCAATCACATGGTTACATTATCAATAATCATGTAATTAAACCCATTAAAAATTTACCGATATTGTAAACACATTCTGTTTACATTAAGCCTGTAGTGTTTTTTTTAGTGATGCAATGTTGTCAACTGAGATTTAAAAAAAACCCGCGAGATCAGGAGAAAGAAATGTCCAGAAAATCGCTAGATCGTCTGAAATTTTCAAAAATCGCTAATTCCCCCCCCCCCCGCAAAAAAAACTCCATAATGTTCCGTGTTTTCTCACTATGGGTTTGTATTACTGTACACATAGATTCGAAAAAGTTGTCAAAAAACAAATATATAACAAATAAATTTTATCAAAGGCAAGATAAGTTACTTTTTTACCTAACTGGATATATTTTTCGTGTTTTTATTCAATGTAACATGTTTATTCAGCTCGAAAACCATACAGTGTTTACCGATGTATTGGAACATTCAAGATGGAGTCTGATCCTCTCTTTAACACGGTAAGTTTGGGAGAAGATGTTATAAATAAAAAACCGGATAAAATACTGTTAAAAACTCGCTCAATACATGTTACTGTGACATAGGTTGACATATATTCGGCGGGTTTTTAATAGTATTTTGTAACGTTTTTTTTTTATTTATAACACCTTTTTCCATACTTACGGTGTTAAAGAGGGTGTGAGACGCCATCTTGAATTTTCGAATACATCGGTAAACACTGTATGTTTTTCGAGCTGAATAAATATGTTACATTGAATGAAAACACGAAAAATATATCCAGTTTGGCAGAAAAGTAACTTATCTTGCCTTTGATAACATTTATTTGTTATATATTTGTTTTTTTGACAACTTTTTCGAATCTATACAAACCCATTAAGTTTTATTCAATGTAACATATTTATTCAGCTCGAAAAACATACAGTGTTTACCGATGTATTCGAAAATTCAAGATGGCGTCTCACACCCTCTTTAACACCGTAAGTTTGGAAAAGGTGTTATAAATAAAAAAAAACGTTACAAAATACTATTAAGAACCCGCCGAATATATGTCAACCTATGTCACAGTAACATGCATTGAGCGAGTTTTTAACAGTATTTTATCCGGTTTTTTATTTATAACATCTTTTCTCAAACTTACCGTGTTGAAGAGAGAATTAGACTCCATCTTGAATGTTTCAATACATCGGTAAACACTGTATGGTTTTCGAGCTGAATAAACATGTTACATTGAATAAAAACACGAAAAATATATCCAGTTAGGTAGAAAAGTAACTTATCTTGCCTTTGATAACATTTATTTGTTATATATTTGTTTTTTGACAACTTTTTCGAATCTATGTTTACAGTAATACAAACCCCACCTGTTTTTTAGAGAGGACTCAAACTTGTTATAATAAAAGTGAAATTGAAATATACTGCAAATTAAACATCACAATAATTTGTGCAACATATTTTGAAATTAGAAAAATAAAAAACAAAAAAAACTTTGTTTTAGCCTGTTAAAAGTATTTAGGTTGTTAGATAATTAAATTCTACTGTATTGATATAGTTTTTTTTGCTGTTGTTTCTTGCTTTTTACAATTTTCGACTAAATACTTCTAAATTTCGTATTTTAAACTAAACTTCGAATGTCGGAATGCCCCCCCCACCTAAAATGTACTTGGAAAAATCGATTTTATAGCGAGATTTAAGAATTGTTAGCCGAAAAAAAGGTGAAAAACAAGACAAATAATCAATAAATAATTGTTACCAAAGGCAACAAATGCTACTTTTTTTTTTACTTACATGAATGAATTTATTTTATGTTTTAAAGTATTTTCAAGCGCTTGCGGGTGTGTGGGTGCGAAATGCCTCCAGATTTTCTAGAATTTCTCGCTAGATTATAAACGAAATCTCCAGATCTAGTGGGAAAACCACTAAATTAGAAGCACTGGTCACGTGACAGGAAGCGGTAATAAATAATTGTCCCTAAATAAAAAAATCGCCTATCGGTACAAAGAAATCCACTTATTTATCATAGAAAAATTAAGTATAATGTTATAATTAAAAAGAAATATATAAAAACACACGTGGATATAGTAAACATATTATACCAAGACGTGGAAGCCATCCGTCCAGTGGTTTTTTAGACAATTAATTCCGAACGACCCAACAGTTACATTTTTATATAAATAAGATATATATATATATATATATATATATATATATATATATATATATATATATATATATAGGTGTGTGTATATATATATTTATATGAGTATGTATAGGTGTATATGAGTTGTGTGTATATATGTGTATGTCTGCATATAGATGCATGTATGTCTGCATATACATTGTGTATATATGAGGGTATGTGCGTATGTGTCTGTATGTGGATGAGTAGAAAGGTACATACGTATATTTCTCTATGTTTGCGTATTTGCGCGTGCGTTGGCTTATGTATTAACCCTTAACTACCTAAGAACAACTCATTACCAACTAAAATTAGCGAGTCGACTTACAGAGACTGCACACATTCTAAATGGAAACGTTTACTTGTCAAACACATATAATATCAGAACCTTTCTTTTACGCTGAACATATACAAACTGCCAACATCAACATAGTATATATGAACGTGTCCTTGTAACATTTCCACAGGTACCGCTAGAACCTATTATTACATACCACTCTAGAAAACTCTAACTTTATTCATCTCTTCTTCATAAAGTGATGTAAGACTTAAAGTAATGTTAGACACAACATAATGTGAGACACGATTTTATATGAGAAACAAAATAATGTGCGATAGAAGGCAATGTTTTACTCAAACTAATGACAGACAGGAGGTAACTTTAAGATTTAAATAACGTTCTCTGGCCAAATACAATCCTTGTACATGTCCAGGTATTACCCATTGAATTAATCTTTTCTGATAGAGACGGCAAAGAATTTTGAAAGGTATCAGCAAAGATTAAATATACCTATAACTTAAGCAAACGGGATCAAATCGACTACTCTGGTGATTATTAGAAAGGAGAACATTAGTAATGGCTATACTTTTTGAAGAATTGTAACTATCACCTCTCTTATTTGGACATTTACTTCGTAGATTCCATGGTATACGTTTTAATAAAAAAAAGTGAAAAATTGATGTGTTAAGATGCATTCATCTAACACTCATTAAATATTTTGTGAAACTTACATTTTCAGCATTTTACATTACATGGCATCATACCTTGTCTGTGAAGAATATATATATATATATATATATATATATATATATATATATATATATATATATATAACTTTCCGTGATCCGTTCGGTCAGTATATGATATAGCTAGCAATGCAATAGCGATTACATTAGTTATGCCAAAAAATATGCGCGCTTGCGCGTACAGTGATGACCACCATTTTAAGCATGAGCATTTACTTGGTAAAATATCTTAATCCATACTATTATTCTTACGGGAAATGATAGGGCCAAAAATTGAACGGTTCTTTCAGACATAGCATGGATACATTTTTGTGACCAAGAACGGAGTGCCGCTTGAAATATAAAAAATAACAATAAAAATATTAAATACAAAAAGAAACATCGCTTTCCATGCTTTAAATCACTATCCTATAGCATACGTGGACGTTTAAAATTATATATATATATATATATATATATATATATATATATATAATTGAACTTAGGTACTTTTGACAATGTCAAAACATTGTTAATTCACTGCCCGCATAACAGCAGTCATACATGACAACGTTTAGAACTTCTGACAGTTGTTTCGATCCTAGCTGGAGTTAGTTGTTTGTATAGCCGCACTGATGAGCTGCGAAATACTACTGTATGTGGATAACTATATATAAACTCGCACTGCTCTCACGGGTCACATGCACAATATTGACGTATATTCAGCGCGACACATTGAAAATTTGTTATTTCAACAAAAATCTAGAATATCACATAGACCATAACTGTTTAGGTGTTAGTCCATTAAAATGCTTTAACTGTAACCACTTTGGTTATTTGATTGTTGTCTAATGGCGGTTCTGGACAGTTTGAAAGTCATTTTTCTTTGCAGCGGGGATACATTTATTATTCAGCACTAACGTGACACTCGTTGGTTATAGTCCAATGGCAGAAACAAGATATCTTACTTATGTAAAAGACACCCCTATACATACAGATGTACTCTCACACATATTCCATATATTTATATTTCATTGATATATAAAAATTGCAGGGGTATCCTAAAAGTCCTTTATGAGAAGTGTAAATTTCAAAATAAAATTATTCTGTTAACAAAGAATACAGCATTTATAGCAATTTTGCTTATTCATGGTTTTGGATGTATGCTAATCTCGTCAGATGATTATCATTAGAAAAATAATAATTCTGGTGTAATATGAGTCGGCTATTTAGCGCATACCTAGAAACTATAAAAAAATAAATATTTTCTTTTAGAGATCGAAAAAAAATCTTGAAACAACAAAAAAAGAAAATAGAAATTTTATATCCGAAAAGAATCTGTAAGCCTTGAATAGAAACAATGATGCTATAAAATTCCATATTTTTTAAAGATTGCCACAAGGAAGAAAAAATCAATTTATTTGAAACCACAGATTGATTAATCTGTGAGCTAATTTATCATATTATATATATATATATATATATATATATATATATATATATATATATATATATATGTATATATATATATATGACTACTTCATTTACTCACATAAAATTAATGTACGAAAGTATAGATTTATGCGTAAACTTTAAGTATTTACTTCCAAAGTGCTCAATACGTAGGTAATCGAATGAAAAATAATAAGACAAGCTACCACGTGTAGGCATTGAGACGTAAATTATGCCTTCATGCAAAATTTGCTATCCTGTACTTTAAAGAACCCCAACATTTATTAAACTGTAGAAGAGAAATAGCAATAAACTGTGTTCACAATATAAAATTTACTCTAGGATAGCGATACAAAATAGTTTTAAAACTAACAAAAACCATAGAAAATAAACAAATAAATAAATTAAATAAACACGAATACACATAAACGATCACACATATATGTGTATATATATATATGTGCATATATGTGTGTACACATATGTATATTTATATATAAAATAAAAAAAATGTCTGCCTTAAACCATTAACCTAGTTTTAAAACAGAATTCGATAAAATGCATGCCCATTGACTGATATGAAGGGGCGCGGTGGATACTAGAAAGATGATTGGCTAACTAAATCCTCAGCAGAAGAGGACCATATAAAAACGATAAACAACCACAGCCTTCGCGCATAAGCCTGAGGAATCTTAGAGTGGATGAAACGCCGAATATTCAGTGTAGCTTAATCGCCATATATATTTTATAAATTAATATATATATATATATATATATATATATATATTGTTTGTCTTATAATCCTCCTTTTCTCTTTGTTGGACAATTTTCCGAACTTTTTTTTTCGAGTGAAAAAGGAAATTTCCCATAATCGTGAGTGTTTTCGACCTCCATTGGTCATCCTCAGGCGAGTAGTAAAAAATATAACTTCGATTCTTCATATATTTTTATTATGTTCGTATTTGTAAACATTACTTTTTAGAACCCTACTGGTATGCCCTAAGAAATTATTCAATCCTGATAGAGGCCTTAACTGGCATTGTATCGGTCGATCTGATTGGCCGAATCTAACCAGACATGTCAAGTGCCTTTGGCGTTAAGTTCTATTTCTAAAAACAACTAATGAAGTTGATAGATTACGCCCCCTTCAATACAAGCAACAAACATTATCAACCGCATACCTAGTGTTTCCACAACATGCTCAAAATTTCAACGCACCTTAATCTTACAAAACCCTTGAAATAAACCTAACAATAAAGCGCATATAAAACCTTCCCCCATTAATGCAATCAAACATCTGCACAATTTTTCAGTCATTCTCAGCCGTTTACAAAAATACACATGACACACAACACGGTACTTACAGATAAAATAAATCACACGCCTTTATGAACACACATGAAAGCTATAACCCTTGTACAACATATATGCGTATGCATATACATATATATATATATATTATATATAATATATATATAATATATATATACATATATATATGTATATATATATATATGCGTATGATTATTTATATGTACATGTGTATGTAAGGGTTGCATGTACAATTTGTATATGGACCTTGTCACTAGCTGTATGATATATATATATATATATATATATGTATATATATATATGCGTATATGTGGATGTCATAGGGTGATGGATGCCTATATATATGCATATATTCCTATATATATACATATATATTTATATATACATATATATATATTTACATGTGAGTGTGTGTGTGTCTATGTATGCACAGTTCTACTATTACTTTTCTTTAGCTATTTACAATTATCTTTGTTTCAACTATTAATATGATTATTATGAGAACTATTGAAACTATTTTCTTTACCGTGCAACATATTTGTTTCAGATTCTAATCATTTATTATACACATTGAAATTGATTGCGTTCTGTTTTACATGGTTAAACGAAAGATAATTCGTTACAAAAAAATAAAAATCGAAACAGTTCCAAAAAAATAAAATAAAAGTAACTCCTGTGAATTTTTCGGTCATTTTTGCCAGGTAAAAACACTTTCCCCCAAAAAAAGAAGTTCTAGTTTTTTTTTTTACGTATTTCATGTTCATTTCTATACTATTTGTGATCAAGACTGCTTTGAATATAAAATAAAATATAAAAACAAGAAGGGTTACATTGTTTCCATGCTAAAAATATATCAAATCTTTCAATATATATATATATATATATATATATATATATATATATATATATATATATATATATATATATATATACCCAGTGACAGAATTATATGCAAATCGATAGTATTGTTCTAACTCCGATAGTTTTCAATGAAAAGGTGTGAAATTTAGCACGTTGTATAATTTTTTACATGGAATTCACCACTTATCAAGGCCCCGAGGCCAGTCGGGGATAATGGTTATTATACAGTAATCAATTGGACAATATCAAAGTAATCGTTAGTAATGGAGATCTGATAAAGTCTCTTATTTAAGGGGCAATTCATCAGGAACGTGTTTATGTTGGACTTGAAGACATGCAAGTTGTAGTCAGGTGGGAAGCAGGCAAACGGAGGAGAGTTCCACAGGCGTGCATTTCAAAGAAAGAAGCGATGTTCATGTAATCTACGTTATGATGTAGGCATAGGTATTGTGTGGGGAAAATTACTGACAGTGGTTTCAGTTAAACGGGTGTTTTTCGTGAAAGATTGGCGACAGGGGGCCAGAGATTAAGGCTACGACGAGCACTTTCAATGGAAATAACGGTAAAACAAAGACATGCTCGCACCGTCCTTTCTATGGGAAAGATGATGCAGGGAAGAGAAAATGGCATCCCCCACTAGGCTTAGAAGTCTATTTTATACTCTGTCAAGGCAGGATAGGCTGTTGTACTGCCTTGCTCGGAGTAAATATTTTGTTTCAAGATGCTCCACAGATTTTCGATGGGATTTAAATCTGGAGAACAGGATATTGAATTATTTTCCCATATCTGGCAAAAATCTCTCAACATATTAAGTGGCTACCCTTACAAAATGAGACGGTGCATTATCATGCATAAATACCATAGTTTTCCGGAATGCAAACTTCTTCATCTTGTGCTAGAGATCCAAGTGCTCCTTACTGAAGTCAATGTAGAGTTTGGCGGTAATTTTCACTCCATCTGCGACTCTGAATTGTCCTACCAGCTCATGCCCTCCGATTGCAGCCCAGAACATCACACCACCACCTCCGTGTTGACGGCTGATTCATTGGGGACGTAGACCCTCATTATGGTACCATACTTCCCTTCACCCATCGGGTCCATAAACGGTCGATCGACACGCATTGGTGATCAAACAGTTTGAATATTTATCTTCATTTGATCTCTTGACCACTCTATCCTCTTTTTCTTTTTGATATTCTTCAATTGAGGGCGGATCTCTGGCTTTCCAAACTTTGCAATCGTCATCAGGAAATGGCAACGAGATGATTTGGGCACATCAGTAAGTCCAACTCTTTCGAAAACTTGTTTGCTTGTTTCAATGGCGAACTTCTCTCTCAATCTTGCTCATTGTTCGAGGTGACAGATAGGATTTCTTACGAATTTTCCCATTTGTCAGAAAGTCCGTGGCAAAATTGAGGGTTAGTACAATATTTATTGATTGCACAATGATCACGGTGTAATTCGTTGGCAATTTCTAAGTGGAAATCTTATTATGGACCCTTTGAACAATTTTAGATTTCTCAGCTTGACTTAAAGCACTTTTACGTCCCATCTTGCACATAAAGTTGGCACGCCGAAAAAAACTGCAAGTACCCAAAATGTCTGTCGTTTGCTCGCCATGGCGCAGCTCACCTTCAAAGTTTATATCTGCGTATGCGTTAGTATTGCCGTATAATGTGCGAAGTTTCGCGAAGTTTCGCGATTTTCATTGAAAACTATCAGAGTTAGAACAAAAATATCCGTGTGCATATAATTCTGGCACGGGATGCGTATATATATATATATATATATATATATATATATATATATATATATATATATATATATATACATATGTGTATATATACATATGTGTATATATACATATATAAGTATACATACATATATATATATATATGTCCATATGATGGCAGAAAATTCTCTTTAGAACATTGCAAAAAGTGTATCTAATTTATATCGAGCAATGCCTGTGCATGAGGATTGTTATAGTGGGGAAAGACTTTGCACCGAGACAATCACACTTTCTAAACAATTGCCACATTGATCCAAAAAGAAGAGCAAGTCAACATCATTGGCTGCAACAATCATCGCAGGTTTTATATCAGAGTTTTCCTTCTCCTAGGGGGGTTGCCTTCACTACGGCTTATAGATGCTTCTCCACCCACGATGTCATTTGATCCATGACTGGACCTACGGTTGCTGGGCACCAGAGCATATTCCACAGGCCGGTGGGTCATATATGCCGCAGCTTACAGGACCTAAGCTCCTCTAGAGGTTTCTGTCAGGGTTACCTCACCCTTAGCTTTTGGTTAAATAACCTTGGCCTACAAGGCAGTGGAGGTCCAGTTATACGGCGCAGGACACTCGCCGTTCATCAGAGTCCCGTTTGCGTGGCCGTGGTCACGACGTGCACGTGGGGTTTATTTGTCTGGGAGAAGCACAGAAATACACTAAGACATCTGTGTGCTTTTAACACACGCCCACACCAGACCTTGTCCTTACATATATATATATATATATATATATATATATATATATATATATATATATATATGATTTTCAGAATGTGAAAGAATGTATATAATAAATACCACAGCCAAACAACGTCGCAGCTCACAAGACCCATGAACCGGAAGTCCAAGACTCGAGTTTCGCCCTCATTTGGGCTCATCAGTTAGACACATCCGAACTCAGGATTCGAAACCCGAGCCTCTTGCATGCAAGACAAGCACTCTACCAACTGAGCAAACGCCCTTCACACAAGAATTCTATTAACCAACACAGATCAAGCAAACCGCGCCGAAATCCGACTGTGAAATGAACCTACCTCGTATCGACAAGGGACGCGGTCATCCAACCAGCTAATAACCCCAAGCCGACGTCTCACAAGTAGGAGTTTCAAGTTTTGGCTGTGGAATTTATTATATATATATATATATATATATATATATATATATATATATATATATATATATATATATATATATATATATACAAATTACTGAGGAATTTGCGTCGATTCCATTGAGCGTATTATGGTTCATTAGCGCAACGGAACCATTAGTACCTCTTTGAAGTATGCATATATAGTTTTGAAATAAATATGTGTATCTTCACCCCTCACATCCGCGATTGAGCATTTTTTTACGACAAGCTAAAACAGGTACAATCATGTGTAAACAAAATTTAAATATATTTTTTCTATTCGCTAAATCGTAATTTTTACATAATTATTGTACGATGTTCTAACTTGTTAAACCCCAGTGTACCTAAATCGTGCTTAATTCCGTTAAAGTCTTGTGTAATGACTTACACCGCATTTGGATGAACAACTTTATGGACAACGTTACGTAATTTAGAAAGCGAAATATCTATAATCTCGCATCTTATGACACTTACTAGTTGTAGTATATTAAAAAAGCTAAGAAAGTACACATTAAAAAAATATTACATTATGGTAAAAAACGAAGCATTTCACAAAACGAGGTGCACCTTTTTGGCCATAAATTAGGGCCTTACTACTAAAAGGACCATTTATCTAAGTTTGTCTAAATGTACCCAACACGTTTTAGCATAACTCGCAAAGTAAAAAAAGCATAGGAAAGAGTTTCAACTTGCTGATTCCCCTTCTATCAACGACATTTATGATTTCATTCTTTTTACACGCGCCATTTCTTGTTATAGCTGTAATGTCACGTGCTTTCGAACGTCATTCAATTTTCTTACATGATCATCTTCTCTGACGTGCTATTGCTTTATTTCAGAGATTTTTTCCTGACGTCATTTCGTATGACTGTGCATGCACTGTATTCCACAGTTTATGATGATGACTATATTTACAATTAATTCCTTTAATTCAATTGACATTTACAATTCTTGACAGTATCTGATTACTAGCGCAAAATCAATCACTTGATTATTATAATAACCGATGAATCTATTGTGCCCTTAAACTCATCTGAAGAAATAGCAACAATCAATCTGTCAAAATGGAATAAAGTGGATTTTGACATGATGAAAATCCGAAAATTGGAAGAGAATCTGGAAATACCTCATAATGTTTCCATTACGCTGTTTTGAATTTTAGAAAAAAATGAGAGATGGGATGGTGCACTGTTTAATATTTTACTTTATTGAGATAGGTACGTGTTCACATGGTAAAAAATCGTTTTCATTCACGCATTTTAGAAAAATAATTATATGATAATTTACTGTAATTATGTATTCTATTTTTTTATAATATGTAGATTGCTCATTGTCGGGACACATTTCAAGCTAGACTTTCACAACGTTTTGCAGATGTAACATTCAGTTGGGTATATTAAATTTATCGATTCTTTTTTGTGCTTCTTTCCAACAATACATTTTCATTTGAATTCAAAATCTGTGATATGTTTATGTTATAGAGTTTTTTAATTTATATTCTCCAGAGGAGCAATGTGTTGGATCATCTATCTGTTTTCTTCATTGTTTCGAAGCTAAAACAAATTATGCACGTAGTAATTCTTCATACTAAAACGTTGTAATAACATTTTAAGGGAGTACGTTTCTAATTGCAACGCTAGCTGAGTAAACACAATTATCCTTTCGAGTAACGTCGACATCGTATATATATATATATGTATCCAATGTATATCCAATATATATATATATATACATATATATATATATATATATATATATATATATATATCCAATATATATATATATATATCAAATATAAATATATATATATATGTATTATATACGTTTAAAACAAAAAAATATCAACATGGCAAAAAAAGAAAGTAAGATATAGAGATAATGAGGCTTTGCCTCGAAATATATTTATTAAATTCAACCTAATTTTAAAACAAAATAAATGGCTGTTTATTTTGTAATAATGCGTTGTTTTGGTTTCAAACGTATATAATACGTATTTATTTTATTCAAACTCAATCGGCGCTTCTAAGGAACAAGAAATCTTAACACCCTCCACACACACATATATATATATATATATATATATATATATATATATATATATATATATATATATATATATATATATATATATATACAGAGACAGAGACAGAGAGAGGGAGGGGGGGGAGAGAGCAGCTCAACTAGTAAAGAATTAGTACCTATTCACAAAATAGACATAGAGGCTCGTTTAAACACCTTAGAAATCACTTATCACAATAAAAAAACAGGGTTAAACAATAAAATTGGCGCCCTTGAAAACCGTTCTGCTGTAGGTTTTTTTTTCAGATTATCTACTAGTTGTACAAATCTCAAATTGAGATAAGAGCCCTCCATTATGTCTGAAAGTAAAACAATGCCCTACGAACGAGATATGAGATGCACCGCATCATGTTCTCTACTAAGTCAAGTTATGATACCAGGACTATTGCCAGCACATTCAAATTCAAATTCGGATGGTTAAACGTTTGAGAGCATGTGGTCATGGGTCGGGAACATCACTAACGTATTCTCTCTTAATATTAAAGCCAGCCTGAGTGTCGCTATCCGCAGAGTATTCGCCGAGCTCCCACCAGAGCATATGGAAAGGCCATGCTACCAGTTCTGGCCACGTATTGAGGCGATGATTTAAGTTTAAGGCGGCTTCATTGAACAAATGTCAGTTCTTTTACATAAATAAGTTACCCGAATTGATTTTTTTTCTTTCAATATAAAAGACTTAATATTCATTTGTAATGTTGTTTTCTTTAGGGCGTACATGTACATGCTAATTTTTACGGGCGTCTGCAAATATGTATTTTTCTTATATTTTAGTACACTGATAAATAATTTGAAAAAATAGATCGGCTAACATATATTTAAATATCACCTTAGTTTAAAGCCTAAAAATTTCACATTGGAAAATCAAATACTTCTTTTCAATAGTCTTTGAATTTAATGGAGAGCCTGTTAAGCAAAAGAACTCGGTGTTATATCGATCGTCAATCGAAGAATTGTGATTAAACGAGCTTTGCAATGGAAGTGGAAAATATTTTAGCGCTAAATATGTGTCAGCATCTGTCATCTAGAATACGCAATCATCTGTCGAAAAGCTACTTTGGTAAATGTTATGAGGTCGACATCGATCTGTATTGATTATAGGATCACTGTTGACATCGATTGTAAAAGGACGAATGGAATTGTTGTCTGCGTAAATGGTGCTGCTGTGCGAGATATATGAATGCAAAACTGCCTCGCACCGAAGACTTTCTCTCTCGATGGATTCCAGTGCTTTTTTTCATACATATATATTTCGTCTTATTTTTGTCGAAATATTAGTACTTATTGTAGAATGGTTGACAGAGTTTTCTTTTTTACAAGAAAAAAAAAGCACTGCATTAAATGCCCTGCGGGAAAGCAGTTAGACCAAAAGAATCCAAATCCTTTTGAAAAAAAAGTGTAAAAGGTAATATAAAAATTAAAAATATACATCTTTACTTATATATATATATATATATATATATATATAATCGCCATATATATTCTATAACTTTCTCTCTCTCTCTCTCTCTCTCTCTCTCTCTCTCTCTCTATATATATATATATATATATATATATATATATATATATACACATAGTAATAGTAAGTTATAGAATATATATGGCGATTAAGCTACATTGAATATTCCGCGTTCCATCCACTGTAGGACTCTTCAGGCTGACAATGTACGTGCACGTATTATATTTTTTTCTAAACAGTGCACTTCATGTAAGTTAAAAGAATAATAAAGCTGGGATCGAAACCAAAACCTAAAGACACTCAGTCAAGCACAATAGCCATTAGACCAGCCTTAAAAGTGTTTTTCACACCGATTTATACTTTACAGAACAAACTTGCCCAGTTCTGCATCCGCGCATGCGCAGTCGTGAAACAGTTTAATATAGATACAAGTCCGATTACTCGCACGTGCTATTTTTTTTAATTGCAGATGAAAACCGATTAAAACATTTTCTAGTATGTGGAACAAAAATTCATTCTCACGCACACATTCTCACTTTTATAGATATATCGATAGAATCTACAAATACACGGATTTCTGAAAATGCAGCGCGATTTTATTGGACCCATTTGATCGTCTGAAATATAATATACTAAATATAAGAAATATTAAGACATACATACACACACATAATCTGTAAACAGCGAAGAATTACTGCTAGCGAATGACCACAAATATTTTAGTATTTACTTATTAAGGTTAGTTTTTTTCTCGCCTTGACATTGATATTAAAAGTCAACTTACTTATTTAAACATTTATTAAAACTCAATTTTGAAATGTCAAATATTGGCATAAAATTCCCTCATTGACGTTGACTAATTTGCATATTCCCGTGAAAAACTAACGGTATAAAAATTACTTTTTTATGCTTTCTTATTCAATGATTGATTCATTTAACTGTTACATTTAGTTCTATTTATGCATAGTTTCTACATTCTGGATAAATGCGTAGAATTTATGATGTGCTCGTTTTTGCACAAGGAAACAACACAGCTGAATTTGGCAAGAGTAATCGACAAAACTGGTTTGCATGCACAAATAAATATAAGTAAAAAAAAAAACGTTAATTTTTGGCAGTCCACGTGCGTATGAGCGTGGATCAATGGTTAAGAATGCAGATTGAGAGATGTATATTTCGGTTTCAATTCCAACCGACTGCAAGCAAATGATTTTATTTAACTTTTAGACATATATGAACATCAAAGTTGTATTTACATTAAAATTCCACTTTCTCTATTCATAAATTATTAAAGCGAACTTTTTAATATAATCAGTCATTGATATTCGAGCGACTTCGTAAGGGTGTACTTATTCCTCTATGACTTTGAAACACCCTCTTCTTTATTACTCATTAATGTTTATGCTTTTCGATTGGAGAGATGGTTTTATTAAATCATTACCCAGAGTACTATTTAGCATGTTTTCCAGATTGTGCATAATTACGTAGCATTTAGAATGAAAACGTTTTATCACCTGCATTTCTATACATACACACTTGAGTTATTTGTCGCATTGTCAGTGATATAAAAGCATACTTTTTTAATACAACCGAGTGAGTATTTGAGAGCATTGCCTAAGCATTACATCACTACCTCAAATGCTTACAAGGATTAATAAAAAAAGAACAGTGAGGGAGAGAACAAGAAGCAAATATTAAAAGGATTTAAAGAAGAAAAAAAAACGACGATTGACAGTTGCACGTTACTTCCGGCGAACACGAGAGACTACCCACTCTATCTCTAATTTTTCGAGCATTTTGTAAAAATGGTCCTCGTTTGACAGAAATTGTGTTTTCTGGTGCACTGTATTGACAGCAAGTAGCACTTTTAGTTACGTAAAATGAAAAACAAATATATATTTATTTTTCCTTAACCAACGCAAATGATGTCGAAGTTATTATTATTCTCGAACAATGCATCTATATTTAGGGTTTCAAAAAAGTCACTGAAGGGTTTTATACTTTAATAGGTTCTTTATTTTCATGTTATCTTTCTGTAATTTTAAAACCATCTGACTTAGAAACTGGGAATTTTAACCATTATTTATGAAAAATATTGCTTTTTAAATGTCGTCCATTTTAAGCTTCGCATAATGTGCTCTTCCCAAAACATACTTGACATTTTTGTGGAGATATCTTAAAAAAAGTCTGTGTTAACAAGACCTGAAAGACTTAAAGGAACATATCAAAACCAAAATATATGCGAGTTTTATCGCAATCAAGAGATTCTGCAATTTGTTATGAATAATGTTTTAAACCTCGTATTTTCGGACGACAAATATCGAATAACTGGCCACAAGCATTAATTACTAAACTCTCAACTCGGCCGCTTTTACTCAGGGTGGGCGTTGTTTTTTTTTTCTCCGACATTTTTCGCAAGTCAACGTCTTTGTTGGATTTACTACGCTAATTTCAACGCTTTCGACTTCCGCTTGCGTGATGGAGACATCCGCTTAGACGTAAGTTTTTTTTTTTTAATTACCTCCTTCGCTTTACGGGTTCGAACCTGCCGTCCTACTACCACTTTTAACATCTCCATCTACCCAAGATATCTCGTGTTGTTTTTTCAGGCTTCCTTACTTTACATACGCGGGCAATGTGGGGTACCCCGCTAATTTTATTATAGTAACGAAATGATTGATTTAATTACCCAACATTTTTGCATAGGTTTAATAAAAAGTTGGAAATGCTCAAGTGAAGAAAAAAAAGGATAGACTGTTCTTTGACCCTCAGAGAGTCTGTCAATATTTATCACCAAGATAATCGTGTTTTCGCGTTCAGTGAGCTAGAATAAGGACATAGATAAATGGAGAGAGAAAAGGGAGAGCTGCAGAGAGAAGGAAAGAGATAGACGGAGAAAGAGAGAGAGAATAAAGCCACATTTTTCTAAAGTTGCATTTCCGGTTTACTCTGCTCACCGACACTTTTTTCTCAAATATGTTCAAGTAGTTTTTAAAGAATTTATCAAATCTATCGATTGATTAATGGGTAACGGATTCACTTAGCAAGTGATTTTAGTATACGATCAGTAAATATTAATGAATAAACGTAATTTTCATACTTAAAACTTTACATGATGCTCATATATTTTACAAGGTGGGCACCACATAACACAACTAAAGAAAGAGGACAGGCATTTATATAATAGTATATAATTGAAAACTTTGCACAAAAGAGAAAACAAAACACTGACATGATTTACTTAATTACGTACAAATGCTGTATACGTTAAAGACAAACTGACAATGTCCAAATAATGAAAATGGAGGTAGACTGTCATGTGGGCTCCATAGATTCCGGCACAGTTTACACCAGACAAGATAATCGTGCTTTCCCGTTCAGTGGACAAGAAAGAGGAAAGAGTGAGAGAGAAAGAGAGAGAGTAAGCGATAGAACGAAAGAGAGAGAGCGCGAGTAAGCGATAGAACGAAAGAGAGAGAGAGGAGACGATACGTCTTTTATAGTTACATTCTGGGTTCTCTCTGCGGACCAAACCTTATGTCTAAATATGCTTAAGTAGTTTTTAGGGCACTCATGAAATATATCCGCCCTGAAATACGATTATTTGTGTATAACCAAATCGCTCAGCAGGAGTATGTATCCGCGAGAGAAATTAGACCTTGATGTATGCCTTCTACACACGTATATCTAAATAATGTAACTGCTGCGTGTAAAAGTTTTAGAAGCATTTTTGAAAAACAAAATCGTGTCTAGTCGATAACTAGTCCGATAGACCTAGCCTCTTCTAAAATTCCGTGGACTCAACTGCACACAAAAATGTCATCAATTTTATTCAAATTCTCTATTTTTTGTTATATGCATGGAATTATTTTTATTAACATCATGGACTGTTACTATGAATTACGACATTGTTGAGGTTCCAGGTCTTGCAGAGACGCCAAATATCAAATGGCGACATGAAATCATCAACAACAGAGACCCGTATTTTTCGTGACACACATATCTAAACTCATTTTCCCGCCTCAATAATATGACCTTTGACATTTCATGACCTTTATGCGGTAGTTTTCGTGCATTTTTCATGCAATAGAATATGAGACTCGATTAAAAGACGTACATGATGAAAAAAAAAAGACTTAAACTGCAATTTCTCATATTGCGCATCTTTTCAGTAACATTTTTTCCAAGCATACATTTGACGACATATCGAAACTTTTAGTGTAATCAAGTACTTAAATGTTTGATGTAATGTATTTATGTTTATTGGCTGGATGATTAATTTCGAATTGAATTTGTTCGAGGGGAATGGTTTAATCAGACTGTGCACTCGTTGGAGGAGGCAGAACAAGGTTTAACTATAAATTTTTACAGCATTTGTTTAAGATTTCTGTTCGGTTTTGAAAGTTGCGTAGCTGTTTTGTTTTTGTGTGTTTTTTGTGTGTCTTTTAATCCTCAAATACTGTGAACGATGACTTTGAGAAACTTGAGAGAAGTTCTGTTTTCTAGGTTAGAATTTGCTCCATCTATCTTTTGCAAGCTTTTGAGCTTGAAATACTATTTTTTATCTAATCAAGGTGTATGACGCATTGTCTGGAATGATTCCCATTTAAAAGAGAAATAACAGGGAAATTATGACACGAATGACAATAAATTAATCAGAGAAATAAATAGTAAGAAATGTTATATATATGGTGTTAAGACATGTAGCAAGCTTTGTAATGAGATTCTTGGATGAGAAATTTGCTGTAACTTGAAATTTTAGATGTAAGTTACCTGGACACGAGTGAAACATTTATATATATATATATATATATATATATATATATATATATATATATATACATATGCACATAGCTTTATGAACAGTACATAGGGGACGGGCAAAGGCGGACTGAACTAGTAATTAAACAAAATTGTAATGCCTACTTCTGCATTAAACTTATTTCAGAACATTCTAATTGAAACCGAACATAATGTAGTATAAGTTTTAGGATTTCTCGATAGAAATTCAGCTTTGAACAGTGAAGAAGATTAGAAAATATCTTAGGAGTTTCCTATAAAATTATGATACAGACCTACCAAGGCTAAACGTTACTCATGGATAGCGCTTACAGAGATAAACAACTTGTAACTGAAATGGTAACGAATATTATAAGATGCCTGAAACTAATGATGTCAATGAACAACCTGAATACTTATTGATGAGGATGTGCCATCCAGTGTGTTGCTTATCATTGAACCAGGAACAGGGCATGGTGAAACCAGTAGAGAAATACTCAAATAAATTTAGTTGACATAATAAACGATTTAGCAACCAATCTCTACATGAAGAACTAGTCGAACACATCGGCAAAGAAGAAAAACAGGAAATAAAAAATGCAAAAACTTAGGAAGACAAATTGTACAAATGTAAAAAGAGAAATAGTTAGCAAACGCTATCATATTACGTATTCGACGATGTCTAATTAACTGGTACAATACGGGAGTATATAAGAAGCTAAAGAATATTAGGATTTGTATAACTCCTCTAAGTTACTCATTTATGAACCATTATCTTGTACTTTAAGGATAGTAGAATTTTGGTCGCTTTTGCTTTAAGAGTGTACGGAAAGTAGCTCATAAACGCCTTTACATGAGTGTGTTCTGTCTCGTTTTCGCCATTTTTGTTTATTCCAGCAGCAGGACCCGGCAGCAGTTCGGTAACACAAGCAGCAGTCAGAGATAACAGGTCTACTTCCTACCTTTATAAAACCGAAGAAAATACTATTTTGTGACAAGACCTAGACGATATTTACAAGTTAGTCATAATTTATCTTGGAATTCCTGCTTCGATTGCAATCATGTCCGATATGAAAAAAAAGCCAGAATTAAGGGACGCACATGTGCAAGCTGTTACTCGAACGTTACACCTTAACTAACTTCTTTCAGGACACGTTTTTCGCTGATATTCTTCTTTGCTGTACTTTTAAGTTTTTCTTATCTCATCCTTTAGTTCAGTTACTAAAATTACTTCAAATATGGTACACGCTCATCGTGTTCTTTTTGGAGACCAACCATAGCTATATCTCTGTTTTAGAGATTACTAGCAGTTCCGCCCGGCTTTGCTCGGGCGATAAATACTTTTCTTAACTTTATGTGCATATGTATATATAAAAAACGTGTGCATATGTACGGTAATGCCTTTCTATATAATAGCATTCCTTAACTACCATAGAGAAAAGTTGTTAGATGACGCAGACGTCAATTTTTTTGAGTTTGATCCCAATTTTGCCCCTTAACATTTATTGTTTTGGGCTCAGATTGAATTAAAATGTTTGACCCATGTCCAAGTTACAAACAACTTAAATTTCAAGTCTGTAGACGCTAAATTTGCGGACGAGATTGGTAGAGTCTGCAAAGGTAAACTCTGTAAACCATAACCTCTTGGCAAGCAAGTTTTTGCCCAAGAACTGCTTAAACAGCTTGGTTAAAATTCTCAATACCCTCAATTTAAAATTTCAAATATTTAGATCCAAAATTGCCTGAATACTAAGCTAAAATTATTTGAATTTTTAACCCCTTGCAATCTAAATTTTCAGTAACAAAACGATTAAAAATCTTGTCATATGTCGAAATACTTTTATGTGAAATTTCAAATGTTTAGACCAAAATTTGGCTGAGTTATTTGTTAGAGACCGCAGAAATCAATTTTTGACAACTTTAACCTCAATTTTGACATCTTATCTTTCACTGTTAGAGCCCAAATCGAATTATAAAATCAGATCCATGTCCGAGTAACCTATATCTAAAATTTCAAGTGTTTTGACCCAAAATTGGCCGAGGAGTTTGATAGTTCTCACAGATCAAATCAACAGCAAGAATTCTGGTTTAAACTCAGTTAAAAATATTTTCCTTAATCTCAGTCCCCTGTATGTCAAATTTCGAACGGTAGACCGAAAATTGACAGGGTTATTTGGTAGGAAAATTTACACATTCATATATATATATATATATATATATATATATATATATATATATATATATATATATATATATATATATATATATATACTTTCATAGATATATAGATATTCGACTCGTTGCTGCATTTCCACGTGTGAGTACTGAAGTGTTCTTGCGTAAAATGAATTACAATACGAAAAATTAATTAAAAAAAGATAATGCCGAGGAAATGGATAAAAGAGATAATTAATAAAAAGTAGAAGATATAGGATAAGAAGGTGAAAAATAGGGATAAAGAGTTGAAAGAAAAAATAGAACAAATAAAGAAACAAAAAAGGAGCAGGAGGAAGAGGGAATCAAATAGTGAAGATATATTTGGCTTCTCGTATTGACAGGTTTCAAAATCATGTGGAAGTCTCAAGAAATAATAGTTGAAACGCGAACAGAAAACAGAAAGTGAAAAATAACAAGGAAATAAAAGTAAAGTATGTACGTTTTTTGTACATCTAATTTGCCACTGGAAGTGGTAACATCGGTGCTTAATTTACTATTCCAAAAATTATTCTTTTATTTTTATAAACCCTATTTTTCTCCATTACAAGTACAATTGATAAGAAAATACGACCTTATTATTTTTTTCAAGAGGAAGAGGGAGGAAATAATGAAAAATAGGTACAAGATAAAAAAAGATGAAGAAAAAAAGGAGAAAGTGAGTATCGAATAGTCACATCGGAAGTGAAGCATAATATGGCGGTTAACGAATCAGGAACAAAAGATTTAGATTCTCCTATTTACATTGTGTCACGTCACGCGTATTGATGCGTTTTCGGTCGACAAGGGGAAAAGCATTGTTGACAGGGAAGAGATGACAAAAACAGGTGCGTGTGCATGTAACAACATGGGTTGGTGCCATCGAGATCGCGATAGGCAATTGTTGGTGTCAAGTTAGAAGAGGAGTTAATAGCAGATCGATTTTTTTACGTGGGCGGAAAGCAAATTTAAAAAAAAACAAAAATACAGTTAAATAAAATCTGAATAGCAAAGTAGAAAAATAAAGAATATAGGTGTGTCTAATTTTCTTTATTTTTTGACCAAACCACAGGCAGGTAAGTTGGACACAAGGTTAATTTTACTGTAGACTAAATCAAACTCCCATAAACGGGTTCTCTCTATTGAAAGCAAAAATAAAATAAAATAATAATACTAATCGAAGATTTTAATTACAATACTGTAACAAAAACACACACCCACAAAAACAAACACACAGATACTACCTTTTTATCTGTCCGTAAAATTAACTATTATCGTTTATGGCGTTAATTTGATATGCTAACCGGAATGATGAAAGCCACAGTATTGAAAACTATAACATAAACTAAAAAAACACATTATTTAAATATTTGTCCGTTGTCTTTTCTTTTTTAAATTGGTTTATTAAAACTTTCACTCACCAAAAGGTACAGTGCCAATATGATGTAGGGAGCTACTATTCCAGAGATAGCATGTAGGGAGATGAGCAGCAAAATATCTGTTCATATTACACTTGAACTTTTGACTCTCAGTTGGGAAAGCATAATCACAGAAAAGAGTTTCAAAGTCTAGCCTTTCTAGGGGAAAATATTAAAGCAGAAAACTTTCTTATATGTAGGAATCTGTGAAGGGGTGGGATTTTGAGGCTTGTCGGGTTTGCCGAGGGTATTTACGTCTAGAGAGTACAAGTGATTGTCGTTCGTCGGAACATTAATGATTTATTTAGTATTTTATTAATTTATTGTTTATAATATATATATATATATATATATATATATATATATATATATATTTACACAGTGATCACGACTTATCAAGGTCCGGAAGCCACTCAGGGATAAGGGCTATTGCGATTACATTACGTAAGTGTGGAGATTTGATGGAGTGTTTACTTAAAGGGGCGGTTAATTAGGAATTTGTTAACGTTGGACTTGAAGGCAGCCAAGTTGTAGTCCGGTGGTAAGCAGGCAGACGGAACAGAGTTCCACAGACCCGCAGTTCTAAGAAAGATGCTTTCTCCATGGAATCCACGTTTCATTTAGGCACAGATATAGAGTGGGGGAAATTTTTCACAGTGGATTCAGCTAGACGGGTATTTTCGTGAAAGATTGGCGAGGGGGGACCAGAGATTGGAGTTCAGACGAGCACCTGCCATGGAAATAACGATAAAACAAGGATAGGCTCGCAACGTCTCTTCTGCTGGAGAGAGGTTGCAGGGTAGAGAAAAGGGCATCCCCCACTAAGCCACGAAGTCTATTTTGTACTCTGTCAAGTCAGGATAGGCTTTTTTAGCAGCTCCTGCCCATATATATATATATATATATATATATATATACTTTAATAATATTTATAATTGTAATATTCATAACATATGTCTACATACCTATTTAAGTTTTATTACCAAAATAAATCATGATATCTAAATAAATATATTTTTAATTAGTTTCGTATAATATTTTTTAAATATTTATTGCACATTTAATTTGATATATTATGCCTCTTATACGAGTTTCGTTTTATGGTATACGAAACAATGCATCGGAGACCCATATAAAAAATTATATATATCTATACACATATATATATATATATATATATATATATATATATATATATATATATATATACATGTTTGTGTGCGTGTGTGTGTATGTATGTATGTGGGTGTGCCATATTTTTCGTATTCCGTATTTTGGGGGGTTTATCTAAAAGGTGACTTAAATTGTAAGCTCGAAAATTACCATTTTCTTTTGTAATTAGACATTCATATATTGTTTTAACAAAATCAAGACATCAAAGAATAGGTTGATAGGAACAAATACTGCAGTTCATTGTTAGTTAAAATTGTTTTAAAACCATTGGGACAAATTAAAAAAAACAAAAAACTTTAACAAACGGAAAACAAAACCTAGGAAGGAAGAGATGTAGGTAATTTTTTTCTCATAGTTTTCCTTAAAAGGGAAATGGATTCCATATTTGGTATTGTAAATTATTTTTTCACAAGTTCTGATGAAAAACCGTTCTTGTGAAAACTTTCGAACGATATAGGGTTTGAATTTCTGCGAATAGTCTTCATAAAATTGTAACGAACGATGAAATACACTATTTGTTGCTATCAATCCATTCTTTGCTGTCTTGATTTTGTTAAAACAATATATATATACACACACACACACACACACACACACACACACATATATATATATATATATATATATATATATATATATATATGATGAAAATAATGGAAATAGTATTCCGACGAAATAGAGAAAATAAAAAGGAACAAACCGTATTATGTGTTCGTCAACGTTTCGACCGTTGATGAACACATAATACGGTTTGTTCCTTTTCTCTCTCTCTCTCTCTCTTTCTCTCTCTCTCTGTATATATATATATATATATACATATATCATAAAGTGTTTCTTGAGATTATATAGAATACAACTAGTTTTTTCTTGAAATATTAATGATTTCTTGTGTTTAATTATTTTTAACACATATGTAGAAAAAGAAATTTTAAAAACTAAAATCTCGATTCTCTATTTCGGATGCAATTCTCACAAGTTTTTGATATTTATTGTATTTTGCATTGTGAAGAGATGTGTTTGCAAGTTGTTGAATTTTGCAAATTTGCTCGCACAAAAAGAACTAACAATAGATGAAAAGAGTTATATAATTAAAAAAATGAGAAAAGGAAAGTTATCTTTACAAATTTCGAAGATTAAAATAGGGATCATCGAACAATCCGGAAATTTTTTCAAATGAAAATTAAGTCAAGAAAGAAAAAAGAACAGGCTGAATTCAGGAAATTAACTAAGCGTGATGCTTCTCGTATCCGCAGAGAAGTAATTAGGAACACGAATGCATCTATTGCTTTCATATTTGAGGCAGTTGGAGCTCTTATAATGTCAAGAAACACAAAATGTTTAGCATTAGACAAGTTTGCTAATGTAAGAAACTAAACTAAAAGAGTCTATTTTTATAACGAAATAAAAACAGCAGGTTTCTGTGGGCAAATAATTACATAAAAACAGATTTTAATAAATTTTTGTTCACTGACGACTCAGGAATCACTCTTGATGGGACAGATTGATGGGCTAGAGGATGGATCTGTAATTAAACTCCAAACATTTTTTGTAAAATGTCACAAGATGGCGTGTCCATCATGATTTGGGCTATGATTATTGGCAATGAGCTAGTGGACCCATTTAAAGTTTTATATGGCTTCAAAATGAACTCCAGATATTATTTTAAGTTTTTAGATCAATATTTCTCTTAATGGCTGGATACATAACCTATTCCAAAGAGGAGATCTATGAATTTCATGCAAGGCAACGTACCAAACTCCGCATCAAAGTTTACAAACTCATGGTTGATGGAAGAGGGGTTTCCTCTTTTTTATATAGAGACGTATATCGATTGGCCCGAAAATACTTGTGACTTATATCTCATTGAGCACCTATAAAGCATTATTAAAAGAGATATTTCTCGAAATGAGAAGCAGTTTAACAGCAGGCACGGCGTTTCAGAAGAAGTTAAGGTGCCTATTTACAATGCCTCCCCACTGGGCAGATTTAGACACCAGGGTCGTTGTTTAATGTTTAGCAAAGGAACAAAAATACAAACTGTCTCAGTCGTGGACGATTTCTTCTCCATTGACAAAAAAAATTAAAGTGCAGCATCTGAAGAACAGATACTACACTTGATCTTGATCCGAAGGCCATGAAGCTGTTAATGTTGCTGTAAATAATATATCAACCTCTACAACTGCAAATTAAACATAAGTTTTTGATAACAAGTTGGTGAGATTGCTTGAAAAGAAAGATGCATCTGTGCAATAAATGATGAAATGTTTTAGTAAGTTTTATTGTGTTTGTATTGTTCCATTCTTTTTATAAAATCAAACATATTTTATTTATGTGTTATTTATATCTAAAGCATCTCTATGAATTGATATAAAATGTTAGAATATTTTTTTCTGAGAAAAAATATAATAAACCAGAAAAAAATAATAGTGCAATTCAACTGTTGATTGTCTAATTAGTCTCTTTTTTAATGCATAATAATTATTTCAAAGGCTTACAATTGTTCTCTTAGGTGACAACAAAGCTATACATACAATATCAATAATAATTCATAACATTCAACACATAGCAAATATTAATACAATTATTTTCAATCTACTTTTATATAGTCTCTATACGCACTTCATAGTCAACAAAACTACCAAAGTTGGAAGAAGAAAAGAAAAACTTTTAATATCAAGAGAGCAAAGATCTTAAATCTTACTTATTGATTTTTTTTAAAGGAAAGTTTAAGGAAAAAACACCCCATTAAAACACTGATACCAAGAGGGTTTAATTCTAGCGCATAAGCAATTTACTTCATATATATATATATATATATATATATATATATATATATATATATATATATATATATATATATACGAGCAGTTCAGTTCGGCTTTACTCCAGCCCTATATACTGTTAATAACTTTATGTGCATATGCATATCTATTTTAAAATGTTTGACCCATGTCCAGGTAACCTACATCTGAAATTTCAATGTTTAGACTTAAAATTGGCGAAGTAGTTTGGTAGAGTCTCTTCCAAATTTGACGTCTTGGCCGCTAAACTTTCGAATAAATATTGATTCAAAAGCCTGTTGCATGTCCGAAAAACCTCTATGTAAAATTTCAAATGTTTAGATTCAAAATTGGTTGAATAGATTTCAAGATACCTCTTTGGAACTTTTACCCGTTAGACGCCAAATGTCCGGCCAAAAAACAATTACAAAGCTTTAACCCTTCATATTTGATTGTCTTGGGCACAAATAAAGTTAAAAAGTTTGATCCATGTTCAAGTAGTTTGCATAAAAAATTTCAAGAGTGTAGACCCAAACTTGGCAGAGGAGATTTGTAGAGTTTTAAAGGTCAAATAGTTTAACTTTGACATTTTTACAGCTTAATTTCTTGCCGACAACCGATTAAAAAGATTTTCCCAAACCTCAATGCCTCTTGTGCCAAATATCGAGTCTGTAGACGGAAAAGTAATAGAGTAGTTTGGTAGTGAAAAGTACACACAAACACACACAGAGGCAGAAATGTCACCCTCTCTGTCTCTGTCTGTCTCTCTCTCTCTATCTCTCTCTCTATATATATATATAAAGATATATATATATATATATATATATATATATATATATATATATATATTAGTATATTAAGGCAACATTTTTTCTTTTATGCACGTTTCATTACACCGCACAGATAACTCTTGAGGCATTGTTAATCCACATTAATAAACCAACGATTAACCAGACTCAAAATAAAAACGACGGGCACGCTCAAGTGCGTTTGAGTATTTTATGGATTTTAAGCGATTTTAATCGTCTTTTAATCATCTTTTAATCGTCTTTTCATTTCATCTCGCTACTTTCATTTTTCAATTTCATTTTTTTATTTTTTATTACTCGTCTGAGGATGACCAATGGAGGTCGAAAACGTTCGCGATTATGGGAAATTTCTTTTTTCACTCGGAAAAAACGTTCGGCCAATGGTCTGACAAAGAAAAAAGGAGGATTACAAGAAAAACAAACAAGGGTTATCTGTGCTATTTAATGAACCGTGCTTATATATATATATATATATATATATATATATATATATATATATATATATATATATACGGACAATATCACTTACACACACACACATCGAAAGCACAAGGATGACGTGCGAAAATATTAACGAAAAATACGACCCCTTTTTATTGAAAACTGTCCAATTGAGTGTGAAGAAATTAATGCTTTTGGCAAATTTTTCGATATTTGAAAGGGACAAACTTTAAAAACGGTAACGATTTTTCACGTTCCGACATGTTTATCGAAGGATTTGCGACGCACACACTCACACACACGCACACACACACACACACATACATTTTCCTTTTATATAATAGCTTATTTAAATATTGATTAAATCCTATTTCGATCACCTAAATTGGTTTCAACATTACTCAAACACAACTTTTTTTTTAAATATTCAAGTAAAAAACTAAAAAAAATTATTCCAATTATTCAATTATTTTATTATACCACACTTGTTCAAACTGAAACATGATTAATTAAGAGGATCTATATTAAAAACTTTGTTAAACTTTGTGACATCGTTCCATTCTACAGAGATCACCTGCGCACGCAGACCACCTAATTTTATCATACCATATTTCTTCAAACCTTAACATAATTTTTAATGTATGCTTGCGCGGACAGATATCAAACATCTTTTTTTAAAGTGTGTTGCGTATTTCCATTCCGTTGAGGCAATGCGCGAATGCAGACACCACAATTTTATTAAACTATCCCTGCTCAAGCTGAAACATGCTCATCAAAGTAATTGTATGCTCTTCTAAATGTCACATAGCTATTTTTTGCCCATTGATACCTTTTGTATCATCGCATGTTGTTAGTTTAGTATAATAGGAAACCATATTGGAGCCTAATCATGAACGGACACACACACACACACGAGCGCACACATTCAGTTTTATTATATATATATATATATATATATATATATATATATATATATATATATATATATATATAAATAAGGGAGTAGTCACCAACAATGTGTATTTTTAACATTATTTTATTATTCCGTGTATTGGTTTTTCATTGAGAATTATGTTTGGATCATTGTAATAATGTTTTTAAGTCATTGAACTCGTTTTTACGCGCGTTTCAGACGGTCTGTGATGCGTCCTCGTCAGAAATTATTTTCAAATATGTTGGAGATGTAAAAATGGCGATTTTCGTAGTTAATTTGAAGGTTTTCCAAGGGGTGGAAGCTTGTAATATATATATATATATATATATATATATATATATATATATATATATATATATATAGATAGATAGATATACAGAGTTGCCAATTAAAAATAGTCCAGGAAAATGTACTGAAAAGGTAAAGCATTTTTTTATTGGATTGTTTACATTAGCTTTGTCGTATGAAAAATGCTGGAAGTTCTCCACGTTGACATCTATGTATTTGTTGGAAGGTTTAACACCGTTGCAGTTGTAAATCTTCTCTGGGGATTCTCCTGATAGCGTTGGTAATATTCTCCTTTAGTTGGTTTAGATTGCGTGGATTATTAGAATAAACTGTTTGTTTTAAAGTTCCCCAAAGATGAAACAATCACACAATGACTAGTTCGGGGAACGTAGTGGCCACAATATTTTGCTTATCTTTTCTTCTCTTTCCATAAACATATCATAAATTTCTGTCAGTGTTTTTTAAGAAAAATATTAGGAAGAACGGACTACTTTTAATGTGCCTATTTATCTAAAAAATGATTAGAGGAAGATTAGAAAATCGAGTTACTTTGAAGTTGGCCACCACCCTATATATATATATATATATATATATATACATATATATATATATATATATATATATATATATATATATATATATATAATAAATTCCACAGCCAAACAACGTCGCAGCCCACAAGAGCCATCAATCAACGAACCGGAAGTCCAAGACAAGTCATGGCTCTTATGGCTGCGACGTTGTTTGGCTGTGGAATTTATTATATACAATCTCTCACATTCTGAAAATCATATATATATATATATATATATATATATATATATATATGTGTATATGTATATATATATATATGTGTGTGTGTGTGTGTGTGTATATATGTATATACATATATACCGACTTGATTTACTCACATAAAATTAATATAAAAAAGTATACATTTATGCGCAAACTTTAAGTATTTACTTCAAAAGTGCTTAATAGTAGGTAGAACTAGGTAGTAATTTATAAAATATATATGGCGATTAAGCTACAGTGAATATGCCGCGTTTCAGCCACTCTAGGATTATTCAGGCTTATGCGCATAAGCCTGAATAATCCTAGAGTGGATGAAACGCGGAATATTCAGTGTAGCTTAATCGCCACATATATTTTATAAATTACTATATATATATATATATATATATATATATATATATATATATATATATATATATATATGCTTATGTTCCTTTGTTTTTTTTTGCAGAAATGTTTAATCTCTCAGGAAATATCTCAAAAAGATGCGAAACCTTGAAATAGCTATAGAGTGCAGAATAACAACTATACAAGTATTATGTTGAATCGGGTTAACATGTTTACAATAATTACTGACATATTGTTATTAAAGAAACAAACGTCAGACATGTTTACCTGTCAATTTGTGGGATGCTATCCACATATATGTGTTTTGACATATTTGTCAAGTAGTTAGCAAAATAACACTTCATTTTTTTTTTTTTTGCCGAAAACAGTTCGGAAAGTCTTATCAGAATACTTTTGTTAGGTTTCGTTTTGTTTATATTAATCTTTTGCGAGAGATTTTTATCGGTATCTTTCTAGAGAGATTTTATGACGAACAGCTTAATTTTGCTAAAAGATATTTACGCTTCAAATTACGAATGGTGATGGCGTTATTTATTATTCAGGGAAAAAAACTATGCCTTTATTTACCCGTTTGATTATATATCCTTTTTTTTTCATTGTTTCTTGTCATTCTGTACTCTACAATAATTTTCATGGGCAATCATTGCGTGCGATTGAAGAGTAGTTAGCAAGCACTTCTGCCGGCATTCATCAGGAGAAAAATGTGTTCATTAATTTTTCTTCATACTTTCAAACTCAGATTCAAATCATGGAACTGACTAGCAATAGTTTTAACTAGACGACTGATTGTGGTATATGATTTAAAGGAGAGGTACAATAGATTTCAGGAGAGTATTAACCGTAAGAATTGTCTATCTAACAATACGGCAAATAAAATTATTTATCTTATAAGTCGTTCGTAAAAAGTAACTTCCATGAACAATTTATTGCAATAGAAGTTTCAATTGAGAAACATATTACTACAGGACGTCTTCGCTGCAGTCGAATTCAAGTCTAAAGCTTAAAAATAATTGCCGGTCTAATTTATTTGTCGCTGACGATTATCCTCCTCTTCTTTGTAGTTATTTTTTCACGACGTTTCGGCCAACTATTCCTCTGGCCTTCATCAGGTGGTAACTGCGACGGGATAGGAACTCAGAGTCTTCAAACAGCACCCTTAGAAATTATAATTGTTTCATCTTACCACGTTTTTAGCGAAATCAGCCCCTGGTCGGCTTTGGATAGGATTGAAATTGCTATCTTCAGACAATTCTCACCTGGAACCATAGTGGGTGAACGTGTAATAGTCCGCAATAAATAAATTAATAAATAATACTCGTCTCAATAATGAATTCAAATTCTAGTATATGCCATTCGCTACGGACCCGACCATAGAAGATCAGATAATAAATAAATGTGGATTCACAGTACCAAAAAAATGCAACCTTGATCGCCACTTCGGGGTATGTGGTCCAGTGGAGAGAGACGTTGAATCTCTACGGCATCAGCTGAGAGTTGTCTGAAGATAGCGGTTTCGATAAAACCCAAAGTCTGCCTAAGGCTTACTTGGTCAAAACCGTTGTAAGACAACTAATATGGAAGACAGTGATTACTGAGAATGCAGTAAGGATATTTGAAGTTTCAATCTCGTCGTGGTGACACCTGACGAAGGGCAGGGGAATAATTGGCCGAAACGTCGTGAAACAACAATTAAAAAAAAAAGGATGAGGATAATAGTCCGCAATTTATATATTATTAAATAATACTCGGCAATAAATGAATTAATAAATAATACTCATCTCAATAAAGAATTCCAATTAAATAATTTATAAATGGTCGGGCTGTTTTTTGGAATTAATTGGCCCTTTTCCACCCCTGATCCTCATAATATTGATTATATCTCGCAAAACAATGTGGAAAATTAACACTGTTTTCAATGGTCATACGTTTCTACGTAGACAAGAATCGCTTATCCTCATAAATGTAGCATAGCTGTGTATACCTATGTCTTGTGTCTCAGCTAGTTGTTATAATATTGCTTTTTGATTGTACGTATATTTCGTGAGACTCTAGTGCTTAATAAACATATGTCATATCAAAACGTATATGGTATATACTTGTCTATATATAAGATCTTCATTTAAATAACGTGTAATGTTCATACTTCGGAGAGCGGTTGTATATAAATATTCAATTACATATTTCGGAAACACACATTTTATATAGTTATTTATTTCCGGCAATTGTGTTTGTCGAGGAGACCTGTAATCGAAGACAATTGTCTTCCAAAGTAAAACCATAAAAAAACAGTTATATTTTCGTATGAACTTATTCGTTTTTCGTAGCTGATCCCTTTTATCGAACTCAGATCACTGCATCTCTACATTATTCTGGATAGTTGGATAGTTACATTATTCTGATCCGTCAACTGAAATGCTTTCCTGGAATTCCATGTGATGTTTGTGCCTTCGGAAGTGTTTCCAGTCGTCCTGGATTTCACGTAAGCTCTAGTGCAAGCAACAATGTATCTATTGTCTTTCGCGACTGAACAGAGGCAATGGCTTTACAATTAGGTGATTGCTTCAAAAAACTATTCTGAACCAATTACAGAAAATTATTAATGATACATGGTCTCATCACAATTACAATTACAGTGAAATTACAGTGAAATTTGATCAATTTTCAATATTTTGCTTTTATCCGATTACGTGTATTTTTTCGAACTACGTGTTACGGCATTAAGTCTACTTAAGAAAAGACACCAATCGGATGATTCAACGTCGTCACGTGTTTTGTTTATGTTAGTTAACATTTTTTTTACCAATTGAGCATTTTTGAGAAATATTAAAACACATAATTTTATCTCTAAATATCCATTTCGATTTGATAATATTCTTTCTGTTTCTATTTAAAAATATCAAGAAAGACGGTAAAAATAAACGACCAACTTGAAGTCACCCTAGTAAATACGCAATATTAAATGATTATTGTAAAAAAACTAAGTTAAAAAAATGTCTATCCTTTCTATTTACCTGATGCATAACTGTCGGTACAAATTTGAAATTTTATTTAATTAAAAAAACGAAACAAAAATACATTAATACCTGTAGAAAGTGTGTATTACTATATTGCAAAGACCATGTAAATTGATATAATACTTTCTGTAAATTAAAAACAGAAATATTTTGTAAGGAAAAGAGAGTGAGTTGAAGAACCACACTTTAGTTTTAAAATGTAAAGCTGAATATTCAATTAGATTACTTTTATTTGCGCCCCCATCCAGCAAAATTAGGCACAAGGCCGATTTTTTATGTGAGGGCCATCTCCCCGGGGAGTAGGGGAGCTGGATAGTTAAAATTGGTATGAAGGGTTGCGCCTACATTGACCAAGGTCTTATATGTTGGGGTGCTCCCACATATGGACTTTGCTTGTAGTATTTGCTGGAACAGATACTACACTTTGATCTTCATATTTAATTCATTCCGTTTAGAGCAAAAGAAATTACAATGAAAAAAATTCCATTATAAAATTAAAAAATTTAAAAAGTAAAATTTCCAAAAGATAAAATAGATTTAGGTCCAAGGCCCTATAAGATCTGGGGAGGGGAGTGTTGCAGGGTCTTTCTTACTAAAGTAACAATTGGAGTTTTTGGCGACCTACTCTTGACTGGGACAATTTACCACAATACCTCATTCATTCTGTGGAATCTAAAGGTAACTAATGAATTCTCATCGTTTTAGCCAAAAGCATATATTTACAATTTCTGTGTGTGTGTCTGTGTGTGTGTGTTTGTGCATGCTTTTTTTTAAAACAAAATGGTGCATGTGTGTGTGGAAAAAGTTCAATTCATTGGTAAAATAAAAGTTCTTTATTTGGTAACAAATACTTTGTGTTGGGGAGTGGGGAAAACAACCTAGAAAAATGATCAAATAAAATTGCCTAGTGCATAAGGTCCCTCTCTGAGCTAATCTAAGTAGTTACATTGCCTACTGTTTTCCGGTGCAAATAGTGGGGATTGGGGTGGATTCTTATCGGGTATTGGGGAAAAAATAAATAAAGCATCAAAAAGCAAAAAAGGGAGGAGGGGAGGATAGAAGCCGACCTCGTATTAAGGGTTGACCAGGGCTGACAAAACAAAAGAGAGGGGGGTAATGATAGGGTAGCCTCGGAAGTTTCTCTAGTGCAAAATAAACAATCGGGGGACCGAATCTCATTTGGGCAACCAGTCAAGAGTCTCTTTAATTTTCTATTGCTAACCTAGCGGGATGTGTTCCGTGGGACTCAGTACCGCGTGTGTCATGCCTATGGTGGTAAGACGAATTCAAACTTGGATGCCCGGAAGCGAATTTACTCTAGTCCACGCACCCAAACGCAGACCCACCGACTTACTGTGATTGAAGACGGCCCCTGTAACTTCTTCATATTTAGCGAGCGCCTCGGTGAGCGCTTGCATGTCCGTGGGACAAGACACGAACACGGGGACGTCATCGGCGAAGGCGGAAACCCTGGCTTGTGTACCTCCAGGTAGAGCTATCCCACGCAGGACTGGTGTAGTCGCCTCGTCCCTTAACGTGCGAAGGAGGGGTTCCAACGCTAGGACGTACAACAGAGGGGACAGCGGAAAATGCTGTCGCACCGACTGAGAGACGGCGAATGACTCCGACAGCTTACCGTTGATCTACACCGCTACCGTCGGGCTGTCATACAGTACAAAAATCCAGCGGCCTCTAGCACAGATCCCAGGAACCGATGGTACACCCAATCGAAAGCCTTGGACTGATCCAAACTTATCAGCGCGGCCTCGGCGTCATCTTCTGTCCCCTCTATGACCGTGGGGATCAAATGAAGATTTTCTTGCATCGATCTTCCCTTCACAGCATAGCTCTGGTCTGGTTTGATCAAGTCAGTGATGACAATCTGCTAGCGATTCGCAAGAACCTTGGCCAAAATCTTTAACTCTGTGTTAAGCAGAGCCAAGGGCCGTAAATCGTCTAAATCTTCCTCTCTAATATGCAGTTAACCTTTCCTCAGCAATGTGATCACTCCCTTGGTCACCTTCCCAGGGATGGAACCAATGGTTGAACATATCCTTCAGAATAGGGACCAACATGGGCGACAGCCTCAAGTAGAATTCGTAGCGTAGAACATCAAGCCCCTGGGACTTGTTGCAACCGACCTGCTTCAACGAAGTAATGACCTCATGTTCTACGACAAGACCATCACATCTAGCTGTTCAAGCCGCCGTAAGGCGGGTCGAGTCGGCCAAATAGCTTCCAAACTCTTTGACCCTGAGTCTGGGTAGTTGGGTGAAGCGCTCCAATAGATGCCCCCACTAATTGCTGCTGGATTAACTCTATAACCTTCAACCAGTGGTCCTCCAGCTCCCACAAGGTGCTGTTGAACTGCCAGTATCCGGCCAGTTTAGGCGTAGAGCTCAAGTTCAAACGGGCCATAACTAGTTTATGATCCGAGTGTCCTAAAAATTGGAACGTGGGGCAAGATAGAAAATCTACATCGCCTCCTCATACTAACATCCGATCCAAGTAAGTACTTGAATGGGAAGGCACATTAGGATGCTACGCCCACATATCCCGCCCCGGGTGCTCCATGCGGAATCTGTCGACCAGGCACATGAATCCATCAGGTTAGTCAGACTGCTGTTACACCACACCGACCCGCTAGTCCCCCCGATCTTATCTATCTTGGGATCAAGGATGGCATTCCAATCACCCATTCAGACAATCTTCTCAGATCCTTTATAAAGCCCTCCACTCGTCGAAAGAACGGAGCCCTCTCCACAGCGGAATTTGGCGCATAAACTCCGACTATCCGAAACACACTGCTATTTACGGCAACATCGACGACAACCGCCCGCCCGGCCTCGTCTGCGTGAACAACATTCACCGACGCTGATAGGGTGCGATTTACTAGCAAGGAGATTTCACGACTATAGGTATTGCCATATGCTGAGTAAACATCTTAGTCGCTCACCAGCACCTGACAATCTCCGTCACAAATAAAGTGGGTATCCTGTATAGTGTACTTTTGGTTATTGCCCTCTTGGGGAGCTGGGGTGACTTGCTTGCCATCGGCAGACAAGGGTTGAGGTTCAGAGGGTGCTATTAATTGTGAACCGCTTGAGCGGTACTTCATTCCCTCATCCGCCGCAGGCATGGGTTGGCGTGCCATCTCCGACCGACAAGGATTGAGGTGGAAGGGGTGCCGCAACATATTTACAACCCAGATCGCACCTCGTCCCTTCGTCCACCGCTTCTTTTAGTCCCCATTCTGGGGAGTGGCCCTCGTGGGGGGCAGGGAGATGAGTTAGTTGCCCACCTGGTGTTGGCGCTGCCTGGGTCACTGATGGCTGCGGCCCTACCCTGACATTCCCCCTCCTCTACATCCTTTGTGGGAGGTGCTCCCTCGGATAGGGAGTACTTGAGTGAGGCGATGTGGCGCATCTGTGGTGTATACGCCTTTTTCCCGGCTTCGTGCGGACAAACATGCACCAGCCACTGACGCGGACCAAAGTGTAGCGGGGGAGAAAAGAATATGCAGGGGAATGGGAGTGCAGGGAAGTGGGTGAGATCGGAAGAGAGAAAGTGCATTAACCTACTCTTACAGGAATGTCGGATTAGTCAGCTCAGATCCCCCGCAAGGGGGGGGAGAACAGCGAAGGAAGATGCAGTGGGTGCAAGCAGGTCAGAGTGCCGCGTCACAATTAAGACAGAGAGGGGATACACATCTCTGCCCAGAGAGGGGAGCAAAAACGAAACATCCGCCCTACCAACGTCACCCTACCCACGCACAACCTCAAAGAATCGAGAAAGTGAACCCGATCTTCTCAATCGACTGGGAGTGCAGCGAAGGAAGACAAGGGTCATCCTCTCCTCCTCCTCCTTCTCTGGGCCTAGCAGGTCAGAGTGCTACTCAGATCATTAAGAGAGGAGAGAATAGACCATTTAAACCTCAGAGGAGAGGAGGAAACGAGTACGCAAATAACTAAAGCTAATAAAGGTCGCGTCTACCAAAGAAAGTGTTGTCGGTCCCGAAGAAGAAGGTCCCGAAGAAGGGATCGGTTTTCGGGTCCAGACTACCACACAATGGCGTAGGGCCTGAGGGAGCGAAAAGGATCCAGACTTCCCCAAAACGGGTACAGTTTAACTAACAAAGGTGAGTAAAGAAATAAAAGTGACCAAAGTGAAAGCCTTAAACTTGACTGGTGGGTCAAGTCGCGGACCTCTTGAAAAAAATCAAAAATGAGGTAGCTGGGAGAAGAGATACTACACTTTGAGCTTGTCCAAAAGGCCAAGAAACGGGTTTTATTTGCTCCCCCACAAGGTCGATTTTTAATGTTAGGAGTGAAAGGGAAAATGGGGACAAACTCCCCGGGGAGTAGGGGAGTTGGATAGTTACAATTGGTATAAAGGGTTGCCCCTACATGTACCAAGGTCTTATATGTGAGGCTGCCCCCACATATGGTCTTGTCTTGCAGTATCTGCCAGAACAGATGGTATTTATTTGACCGAGCAAATTAGGCACAAGGCCGATTTTTAATGCGAGGAGTGAAGGGGAAATGGGGACCAACTCCCCGGGGAGTAGGGGAGCTGGATAGTGACAATTGGTATGAAGGGTTGCCCCTACATTGACCAAGGTCTTATATGTGGGGTCGCCCCCACATATGGTCTTTGCTTGCAGTATCTGCCAGAACAGATACTACACTTTGAGATATTAAATCTTTTATTCATGTTAAAAAAATACAGTCAAAATCAACGATGAACAAAAAACTTAGGCACATGGCCAACTCAAAAGGGGGGATTTTGGGGGTCGTTTGTCATCCTTGTCACTCCAGACCTGAACAAAGTCAAAAGTTTCTCCCAGCTAGTATCTTCTTTCACCATAATACCGCATTCACCCTTTCATATTTGGGGACGTCCTACTTAACTCCCAATTTTTAAAACATTTTTTATTGACGTGTAAAAACAAAAAAGATAACAATAAAATGGTACGATAATTCATTTGTGTCGAGGGCGGGGGAAGAAAAAACAAAAGGTGATTAGTAGGACCCTCCCAACCCCGTCTAGTTGATAGACTGCCCGTTCCACTAGGTTTGTAAAAGGAACCTCGCTTCTGCGGGTCAGTCTCCAGGTGGGGATGCCCTCTAGATGGGGATGAATGGAGAAAATAAATGTTTGTGGGTAAGGGATGGAGGTTAGTTTGTATTTCTTTTTCTCTAAGATGGGTAAAATTTAGAGGAAGGGGTGAAAACAAAAATTGCAGGTAAGAGGGGGTGGGGATCTTGGAGGCTTCCTAATCGGGGAGGGATTGAACACACACTCAGCTAGCTGAGAGGCTACTTGTTTAATTTTACTTTACAGAACTGCGCGTTCCACACCTAGGCGGGGAACACGTATTCAAATTTGGCTCCTCTTCGTACACACAGACTTGCCACATGTATCCATCTTCTGTCAAATGCCGCGCGATGCAGCCTTTTCTATCACATCTGATCTTCATCCGTAGTTGGTGTTTAAAGAAAGCGATCAGATCTTGATCAGAAAAAGACAACAACCCCCGGCAACCTTGCAGACGCGACGTCCAAATCACCATTCTCGCCACGGCCAGGATCGTAACGTAGATCATTTGTCTTTCCCGGTCCCACGGCGGCCTCACGTTGTCCACAACATTGGATACAGTAATTGGGCGAGGATGCTCAGGATCGATGCGAGCCGTCACGCTGCTTACATACGACCAGTACTGGCGGAGTTCGCGGCAATCGAAGAAAGCGTGATCCGTAGTTTCTACGGCCGTTGTCCCACAACGGGGACAATCAGGCGACTCCAAAAACCCGGAACTGCATTGTATGTTGTTGAGTGGAAGTGCATTTCGGGCCAATCGCCAGGTCAGAGAGAACTCCGAATTGTTCAGATGACTCGAACCTGGCGCCCAGCTCCACGCGGAGCGGATCTCACTCTGTTGTCACCCCAAAAGCGCGCATAGCGGGTCGTCAGCGGCCCCCTTCACTAGATCCCTGTGGATTTCCCTACGGGTAGCTGTCACAAGGTCACTGGACCTTGGTAGTCGTTTTAGCGCGGCTCGGCACTCTTTCATGTAGGCAGATTCTCCCCGCGGCCTGCGACGGCTCTCGATGGAAGGGTCGAGAACGAGGTCGGGGAAGGCGGCAGTAACCACGGGGTGCCACGTTTGATCATCCTGCATATAGTGGCTCAGGAAGGCCAGCCTCTCAGCATCTCGATGACACTTCAAGTCCGGCATTACCAAGCCTCCCTCACACGGACGTTGAATACAGACCTGTCTGCTCATCCAGTGTCTTCCTCTGTCCCAAAGGAGCAAGGACAAGAGTTCGACAAGAGCTTTTAGGTGTTGTGCAGGCAGGGGAAGTACGGCCAGTCGGTAAAGGATGAGATGAAAGACGTGAGTGGCGCACGCCTCAGCTCTACCCTTTAAGGAAAGTTTCCTAGGAAGCCACGAATTGACTGCAGCCTCCACCTTTGACCGTACCTCCAACCAATTCTTGTCAAGCTGGAGACCCGGTCCGAACCACACGCCGAGGATCCGGACCGGGTCATCTGTCCAGCTGAAGGGCGCAGGGAGGTTTGCGTTGCCACTCCATGCGCCCAACCGCAGTCCTACCGACTTGTTGCGGTTTATCTTGGCCCCCGTGATTCTTTCGTTCTGTGTGAGTGCCTCCGACACGACCTCAATGTCTCCGAAGCCCGACACGAAGATCATGACATCATCGGCGAACGCGGATACATTGGCAGCTGAGACGCCAGGCAGACCCATTCCGCGCAGGGCCGAATTTGCCTCCCCATGTCTCAGCTTGCGGAGAAGAGGCTCCAAAGCCAGGACATAAAGCAGGTGCGACAGTGGACAACCCTGACGAACCGACCGAGAGATAACAAAGGGTTTCGAGCGCTTACCGTTGACTTGCACGACAGACATGGGCTGTCGATACATTATGGAGATCCACTTGCAAAAGTCCGGTTTAAAACCGGCGACCTCCAAGACAGATGCCAGGAAACGATGGTCGACCCTATCGAAAGCTTTGGACTGATCTAAGTTTATCAGCGCGGCTTCCGTGTCGTCATCTATTCCCCCCCTCTAGGATCGTGCAGATCAGGTGCAAGTTGTTCTGAATCGATCTCCCCTTCACAGCGTAGTTCTGTTCCGGTTCAACCAACTCGTCGATAACAACCTGCAGCCGATTCGACAGGACCTTGGCCAAAATCTTCAACTCTGTGTTTAGCAGAGTTATGGGCCTGTAGTCGTCTAACTCTTCCCCACCAGCAATGTGATCACTCCCTTGGTCACCTGCCCTGGGATGGATCCCTGAGCCAACCAATGGTTGAACATATCCGTCAGAAGAGGCAGACACATGGGCGACAGCCTCAAGTACAGTTCGTATGGCAGACCATGGCGATCTGTCACAGCTGACCTGCATCAGCGCAGCAAATACCTCCCGCTCCGTCACCAGGCCCTCGCAACCAGCCGCTCTAGCCACCTCGAGGCGGGGAGAGTCGGCCAAATAGTCGCTAAACTCAAGGACCGGAAGATCGGGCTGCTGCGTAAAACGCTTCTCGAAATGTTCTCGAAATCCCTCGCAGATCTCCCGAGTCGATTCCAGGGTGCGTCCATCCGGATGTTTAACTTTCGCAATATATTTGTCCGAGCCACGCCTAAAAACCTCACGGCGCACGTCTGCATCAGAATTGACTGCTTCGTTGCCTATCTTTCTAAGCCTAGCTCTAACTACTTGGCCTTCGTAACGCTCGCTAGTCTCGCGTAGAATGTCCTGCTTAGCTAGTTCCTGACTAACCCTATCACCCTCCCCCGTAGCCTGGGCTAGTTTCTGCTCTAGCTGCTTCTTCGTCTTGGCCTTATCTAGTGCGAGGCGCTGGGCATACTTGACGGAGAAGCTTCTGATCTTGGCTTTGAGACCTAACCACCACTTACTCACGGTAACCGCCCCCACTAGTGCCTTTTTAATCAATTCTCTTAACTGATCTTGGAAGTCTTGTATCTCCAGAAGGGAGGTGTGTAACTTCCAGTACCCCGCTAACTTAGGCCTATTTCCTAGCTTCAGCCGGGCCATAACTAATTTATGGTCCGTCTGGCCTAGCCAAGTGAACGTGGGACAAGATAAGAAGTCTACTTCGCCTCTCCTAACTAACATCCTGTCCAAATAGGCATTTGGATAGGAGGAAACGCTATTGGTCCACGTCCACATCTCCCGCCCCGGATGCTCGAACCGAAACCTGTCGACCAGACCGCATCTAGCCATCAGATCAGCCAGGCTGGACTCGCACCTCACCGATCCTCTAGCATCGCCTCCTACCTTATCTATCTCGGGGTCTAAGATGGCATTCCAATCCCCCATTAGCACTATCCGCTTCCGACAATCTACAAACGCGTCAAGCTGAGTCAAGAATTAGACCCTCTCACGAGCGGTGATGGGCGCATGAACCGCGATCACCCGAAACACAGAATCTTTTACGGCAACATCGGCCACAACCAGCCTGCCCACCGCATCTCTATGGACAACGTCGACCGTCGCCGACAGGGTACGTTTAACCAGCACGGAAACTCCCTTCCCCCGCGGGCTGCCATATGCTGAGAAAACCTCAAAATCTCTGGCCAGCACCTGACAGTCCACAGAGGAAACGAAATGCGTCTCCTGAATAGCAGCCACATCCACTCCCAGGGACAAGAGGTCGTGGCGGAGGCGAGCCGCCCGGCCCGGTGATCTCAAGCCCCTCGCATTCAAACTAGCCAAATTCAAAGCCATGGTACCTACCTTAGGGTGTGTCACACTCAGCTCCGAAGTCAGCTGGGGAGAGGACGCCGACGTTATGTGCCATGCTCAAGGTGGTCAGGTTTTTCATATCCTGACCTTCACTCGCAATGCCGCCGACGTCCAAAGGATAAATTATTTTTATGACCCTGTAGAGTGACGGATGGACCAACACGGGGACCCTTCCCTTGCATTGTTTTGACAGTTCATCAAGAGAATGGTCATTTTTTTTTTCACCAGTTCAATTCCCGGAAACGCCCCTTCAGCGGCCTGCAGCCTTGTCCACAAGTTGGTCTTGCAGGCCTCTGGACTTCTGACAAAAGTTATTAGGAGTGGGGCGTCCGGGAAATTTGAGGGGATATTTACATCTTTCCCCTCTATCTGTTTGTAATCGAGCAGAGGTTTTAAGTTTTTCCTTTGCCGATGGGAAATGTCTGTGCCCACATAACATAGTTCCTCAGGGGCAAGGACCTTTAGTCTGGTTGGTCTGCAAGAGGCAGAGGAGTCTCTCCCCTCCCTCGGTTCATTCTTTTCCTTTTCTTTTTGGGGTAGTGGCTCAGTTTGCCTTGGTGTGGGGACGGGTGTTTGTGTGGTGCCAGGTGTTGGTGTTGGTGTTAGTGTGGTATCTGGTGTTGGTGTGGTGTCTGGTGTCTGGTGTTGGTGCGGTGTCTGGTGTTGGTGCGGTGTCTGGTGTTGGTGTTGGTGTGGGGTCTGGTGTTGGTGTGGTGTCTGGTGTTGGTGCGGTGTCTGGTGTTGGTGCGGTGTCTGGTGTTGGTGCAGTGTGTGGTTTGGGGGTGGAAGTGGATTTTGTTGTTAGGGGTGGTGTATGTTCACAGGGAGTGGGGGCCACCTTTTCTTCCTCTTTTCTTCTTTTGTTTTTCTTTTTCATTCTTTCGAATGAACCGGGGAGAGGTGAGGTTGAGTTCCTCTCCCTCTCACTTGCGGATTCATCCTCAGAGGAACAGTCTTTTCTCCGCTTGATCCCCGTCTCGATTGGTGTGGGGACCGTTGGTTGTGTCTGCTCCTCTATTTGCTGCTGCAGCTGTTTTTATTGTTGCTGCTCTCGCTGGTGTCGTTGCTGCTGCTGCTTCTGCTGCACTTGCTGATTTTTCTGGTGCAGTAGTTGTTGCTGCAGTTGTTTCCGCGGCATTGGCTGCGGTGGCTGTTGTTGTTGATGCATTTGCAAAGGCTCCTGCCTCGATTTTTGGGCTGGTGGTGGGACGGTGGCAGAAGGGATTATGTGTTTCCGCTTTTGTCTCACTACCATGCTCCATTCTTCCCCCTTGGCCTCCTGGGTGGTTTGGGTTTTCCTTGGAGCTGGGGTTGGTGCTGCAATTGCAGGGGTTGTTGCCGCCTGTTTTGGTGCGGGCGTTGTCTCAGGGGTTGTGACCGCCTTTTGGGTTGTTTGATTAGGAGTTACCCTTTGGGGGCAGCTCCTAGCCATGTGGCCCTGCTTTTGGCAGAACCAACAGTGTGGACGACGGCCGTCCACCACTACCGTTATGCTGGCGTCTTTGTATGTCAGCAGCGGTGGTATTGCTCGAACACCCTCCCTCTTCAGCCTCATTGCTATTGTGTAGCAGCCAAGGTGAGTCCCAGTTTTTGACCGTACTGGGGTCACCTGTTCTACCTCACCGTACTGGCTGAAGAGGCATCCTAATACTTCGGCAGATATTTGGGTTGGCACATTAAATACCTGCACCCGAGTCCTTCTCTTGCCCTGGTGTTCAGGTATTAGTTTGACTCTCCCATGCTTTATTTCTTGGAGGGAGAGTCTCTCCGCATCATCCTTGGTGGGTAGGAGGATGTCCCACACAGCGAAGCTCCTCTGGTACAGGTATAGTACTGGGATGTTAAGTTTGTGGAGGATCCCCGCCATGTCTTCCTTCTTCATCCCTAGGAGGCGGTTTTCCGGTATATCGGAAATGGCAAAGGACAGGACTCTGCCCTCGATCGCCTCCCAGGCACCTGGTATGGGTTTTATATCTGCCCCCTCTATGTATTGTCTGTACTTTGTCAGGTACAGGTATCTATACTCTTGAGGGGACAGTTGTTTTTCTACGGTCTTCCCCCACGCAGACCCTCTTGTTGGTGTTGGTATGGGGTCTTTAGTGGACTGAGACCGTTTTTGGTCTTTTATGGAGGTCGCCCCTGCCTGTTTATTGGCGACGCTTCCTGCCTCACCAGATGTCTTGGTCAGTCCTTTTGTGGGAGTGTCAAATTTTGGGGCGGCGGCTCCCTTTTTAGTGTCTTTTTCGGGAGCAGCTTCCCGTTTTGGGGAGTCGGCCTCTTGGGGAGCATGATCTTTTTTGTTTACTTTGAGGCCATCTGCCCCTTCCTCGTTTGTGAGGTCCAGGCGGTATGCCCCCTCATTTTCTTTATCTGCTCCCCTTTTGGGAGAGCAGCCCTCCTGGGGAGCACTGTCCCCTTTATTGTCCTTTTGGTCTGGCACCTTCTCCTTTTTGTGGTTGGAGTGAGATGCTACGACCGATTTTGGTTTTGCTCGGGGGGAGCTGTTGTTAAATTTTCCCCCTTCTGGGGAGCGTCCAATGGTGTCATACCCGGGCGGTACGCCCCATCAGCAGTTGTTTTTTCTCCTGTTGGGGATTCGTCCTCTTGGGGAGCAGTAGCCCCCTGGCTGGGGGTATCCACATTGGTGGGCCCCTGACTGAGGGTATCCATATTGGTGGCCCCCGGGCTGGGGGTGTCCGTTTTGGGTCCCTCTTTTAAAAAAAAAATCACTGAAAAAAGTGCCGTGGAATCAGCGTCCAAAGTGGGGAGCCGACTTTGGCGCCAAAAAGAGGTGGCGCCAAAAGGCGGCAAGAGGGGAGATATAACTGAGAGAGGGAGTGGGAAGTTAGTGGAGGGAAGAGAGAAGGTGTTTCCGACCCTCCCTCGCGGGAAAGTCGTAAATTATCAGCTCAGATCCCCCCCGTGGGGGAGGGGGGAGAGAAGAGAAAGACAGACAAAGTGGGGGTGCGGGCAGAACGCGACCCAAAAAGCTTGGCAGGTGTTCCGGGCACGAGAATGTGTCGCCAGAACAGCACTGCCTCGCACGATGTAGGTATCAGAACAGCTTGGCCAAAAGGTCAATAAAAACTTAAAAAGCTAAGAACAGCATCTATTAAGACCCTTGATATTAACCAAAAGGCCAAGCCCAAAATTGTTACGGACAGACCGACAGACCGACGAAGTGACTTATAGAGTCGCTTGCACGCGACTAAAAACGGAATTTATTCACGATATTATTAACGATTTTTTTAAATCCAATATTACGATATAATGTGTCCGGCAGATTGATTTTGTTAAAAGAATTACGGTCGTGAAGCTTAGATATAGACGAGGAATGTTCTAGCTGGCATACAAACACACGCTCTACTAAATAAATATTTTCACTTTATGTGATAGACTTTTTCTATACACAAAAACATTCATTTCAATCGTGATTCTGTTATACCGAATTGTTTATGGCTGGATTTTCTCCTTGTGCAGTAATACAACTGTTTAAATGCACTTATGTTGTAAAGTTGTATAAGAATTCAACTTTAGTCAAAATCGTCTGTTCTTTCTTACATCGGGGTTTTACCATGTCTGATTATTTGATATTTAAACAAAACAATGCCAGGCACATATAGCACGTTCCTGTGAAATCTCAAAGATATCGGCCCCGTAGTTTAATGATACATAGGGAACGAACCCATAGACAAACATATGTATACATAAACTAACATTACCTGCAAAGTGATGCGTGAAATTCTCCGGAATTGAACGATTGTCCATGAGTGTTACTTAAAACTTTTTATTTTAACCGACATCAATGAAATCGCTTCCTGTCATATACCCTCGATTGATTGAATGCTATATTCTCTTATCTAATAGACTGTTGTCTACATCCCTTTTTAGATTAATTGTCTACATCACTTTTTATATAACTAATTGCCAATCCTATAACATGTTTGTAGATAATATCTTTAATTTAAATTTAAAATTCCAGAGTCAATCATACTTAAACTTTAAGCCCCTTCCGATATACTCTCTTCCGGCTGAAATGCACTTGTTATACCGTTACAGCTCTTGCAAGCCCCATAGAAAGCCTCTTGTGTGCGTGAGTGAATGACAATCGTCACATCCTTTTGATCTCCCCAATTTTTCATAACGTAAACCTCTAAGGATTTCCTTGAGCTAAGGGCATAATAAAACGTCACAGGGAGCAAGATCTGGACTATATTGAGGGTAAGTAACTGTGTTGATGCCCATTTTGGTTTAATAGTCTTTGATAATTCTGGACTGATGTATTGACTTAATGGAAATGTTACTGGCCCAATTTGAAGAGAGCTGGGCTCTTCCGAAGGAATCCCTTCTTAAGCGCCGTATAAACTTCAACATAGTATTCACTGTTGATCGTATTTCTACTGAGAACCCAGTGCATGTAGATAACGCCTCTGCTGCCATAAAAAGGTATCATTATATTTTTCTGGGTGGATTTTTTCTGTCTGACATTCTTGGGTCTGGAAAAATTACCATGGTTGGACTGGAACCTTTGTCTCTTGCTTTTCGGTGTCATAACAGTAAATTTTACTCACATTGAAGATCACAAGCGCATCTAAATTGATTAGCTCGGAAATCTTCTTGCTATCATGAAAACGTCTTCCTGTCTGATTTTCTCTGAGCACTTTTCAGGACAAAATTCATGCAGACTTTCCCCATCTTCAGTTCCCTGCGAATAATTGTGTGCAAAGATGCCGTGCTGTCATCAGACTGCCACGGTTCTTATCCATGTAATTATTTTTTTCGTCAATCATCTCTTGTGTTCTGACTTCCTTAATTCTCTCATGTTCCTCATCATCTCTCTCAAACTCCTATCTTTATTTGAATTTCTTAATCATTCAAACATGATGCTCGATCCAAGCAAATAGTCAAAAAGCTGTGAGAAACACTCCATTTTTCATTTTATATTAAAACATAATTTTATTGCCAATCCTTCTTCTAAAGTATCCTCGCGCCCAGATTGTGTTTTTGAAATTCGTCAGTTGTAACAACCAGGCTTTAGTAGCGTGTAGTTGCTTCTTGCTGTAGTTGTTTATTATAACCTGAAACATTAAACATTGGTCATACATCTCATAAGATGTATAACAATAATATAGTGAATTTTAAAGAAACGACGACAATTTTAAATGATTTTAAAATAAACTCCGGAAAATTCTTTAAACCATACTGAAGTAGGAAAATATAGCATTTGTATTTTAGCGAATTTAAAATAAAAATCACGCTTTAGTCGGGGTGGTTTCCTGTCAATCCTGAAGTCATATTTTCAAGATATTCGAATTATTACTACATTTTAAACAATAGTTTCTCATCCAGCCCTCGTTGTTAGGCAAATACGTTCGCACAGTCCCTTAATATTTTGGTGTATAGAAATGTTTGCGTTTTTTATAGGTGTATGCATTCCTCCAGATAATGTGACCTTGTATGTGCCTGAGTGTGTTTGTTTTTATATTGTATACGTGTGCTTGGCAGTGTGAGGGTGTTTGTGTTTGCCTATGTACCTGCCAGGCCTGAACCGTTGTCGGAGGAAGAAAGCAGTTGTTGGGATAGGCGGTGCAATGTGACGGCGGGAAAGTGTCGTCGTTTGTGGGAGAAAGGGGAGGTTGTGAAAGAAGGAGGAGGGCGAAGAGAAGGAGGAGGAGGAGAGGATGACGTTGCAATTCTTTCCGTTACCACTTACCCCCTCCTCCCACCCGACCCCTACGGCTCTCGTCAAATCGATGGCACACGCGTGGTGCTTCATTCGCCGTCGTTCGAACTGAGGTGTGTATTATACGTTGGCGGTGTCGGTTGGTTGAGTGTTCAGGTCCTCAGTGTGGAAAAGTTAAGTCGGCGGGGTTGAAGATGAGAGTGGAGAGATCGATTTAGTGTCGGGTTGGAATGTCGCATGAGAGGTGATATTTAACGATGTGATCAAATATAATCATTACGGTATTGATTATGCTCTGACGATGCAAGTTGTTGATCTCAGAGTGTTACAGCATACGAAAGATAATATTTACAACTCACGACACTAGTCGGCGTTGCAGGAAATATTACATTTCTAAATTACGCATGCTTAGCATAATATAAATTATAAAGCCTCATCATAAAAAAATTGTAAAACTAACTCTAAACTGTTGTTTTATTATGAAATAAAATTACATTTTTATGCATTTTTGCTTAATCGTCATCATCATAACCATACTATATTATTAAGTCGAAGATTCTATTGTTAGCATGTGTTATGCCGAGATTTCTCTAGCAATAAACCACTAGAAAATTGCAATGAAAATGATTTTCATGGATCAAATTGTATTCAAAGTTGGGAAACCATTGTCGTCAATCTGTGTCGTAAACTACTGGGTAATCTTCACTTTTCTTTTAATTAATAATAATTAAAAAAAACTGTGTACTTAATGTATATTTTTTCTTTTGCAGAGTATGTTAAAAAAGATCCAATTTTGTAATCTATCAGCCATTTTATAATACTCCATGAAACCTGTTATCAAAACTCACCGAAATTAAATGTGGGGAAAATGTTGTAAATTTTCCGCCTTATCACTGGCAAGTTAAGGGTACCAGTTTGACTATTGACTATTTCCTATACTTATAGATGTACTCCATTTTTATGCTGAGGCAATCATTTATGTAGGAACTGATAATTGTTGCTAGTTTAATGATTATAAATCAGTCAGTTGGCAAACCGGAATGACGAAGGTTTAATTAAGGCGAGTCAATCGAAAAGCGGATATGACTGTTGAAAATATCAGCGAAAAAAAAAGACTCCTCATGTAGAAAAGAGCACAGATGAGGGTGAAGGAATAAATGTTTTTAGCTAAAGTTGTCGTCTGATGGGTCGAGCTTAAAAACGATGTCGATCTCGTGAAAATTCGCCGCGTCTCTCGAAATCTTAAGGCATAGATACATACATACATACATACATACATACATACATACATACATACAATGCAACATACAGGTGAGATTAATATTATGGATTAGCCTTGGTGCCCGGTGTTGCGCGAATGTTTTAAAGTCTGTGTTGAGCAAAAATTAAAATAAATGTGGTAGTAGGCAGCCAGGCTCAAAGAAAAGATAGAGCGTAAATAAAACGTGATGTCTTTGCTGTTTCGTCCATCGACAAATTGGAAGTGACGAAGGTTAAAATTAAGATTAGTCAATAGAAAGAAGGGATGATTTTTTGAAAATATCGGCGAAAAATGGACCCCACCCTGTAGAAAATTGCACAGTTAAGGGTGAAGCAATTAATGTTTTCAGCCAATTTTTCGAGATTTGTTCCAGACATTTAATTTCATTTAATTATTGTATTAATTGCCGGTGTTCCTGGTGTTAGGATTCTAACATAAGATGTACACAAAAATACCTTGTTACAAAATTTAAGTGTGACCCAGTATCAGACACAACGACTACTTGTAAATATTTTTTACAATATTATTGCTCTATACGTAGGTGTCAACTAGTATGTATAATTTTTCTATTTTAAATATTTCCATCTATTCTTTTTATCTTTCTATTCTTCTCTCCATTTCCACCTCTCTCTTTCTTCCTGTACACAAACACAGACACAGAACCCCCACAATATATATATATATATATATATATATATATATATATATATATATATATATATATATATATATATATATATAGTATATACAGGTTTATAAATATATTTTTGGGACGCATACGAGGAAGAACTACCAAAGGAATCATTGAAAACATTTTTCTGATATAAAAACCTGAATAAATATTAAAAATAGCATAGTATTCGCATCACTAGTATTCGCATCACTAGAAAAATGTAATCGTTATAACCAACCCACGCTTATTTTTACCTTGAAAGATGCACCTTGTTCGAGTGTTGTTACCTTAATAACAACACGAAGCTGAATACTCTAGCTACGAGATAAGTTCTTGCCTTGGAATACAGCTATACTATTCTTTTTATCTTCATGTACACAGACACAGACAACCCCCCCACACACACACATATATATATATATATATATATATATATATAGTTTATACAGGTTTATAAATATATATTTTAGAACACATAATTCCCAGTGCGTACGGGGACGAACTATATAACTACAGATGTAAAATTGAATGCCTCTAAACCAGTCACTGAAAGAATTATTCTGATATAAAACCACTAATATATATCATAGTATTCGCATAACTAGTATTCGCATCACTAAAAAAATGTCATCGATACAGCTAACCTACACTTGCTTACCCTTGAAAGGAGCACTTTGTTTGAATGTTGTTACTTTAAGTAACAGCACCAAGATGAATACTTAAGCTTACTAGATAGATTCTTGTCTTCGAATACAGCGACACTAACAAGCCACAAGCGAGATATACTATAACATATATTAATGGTTAATGAGAAAGGGCCTCTTTACTAACTCAGTGTTTAATGGAATATTTAAATGCCCATGTATGCCATTAGTCATAACGAATTATCACTAGAAAAGTGGTCCCTTGATTTCTGAAAACTTCGACTTAAAAAATGAAACAGCAAAATAGAATATATGAATGCCATTTTCGGTAATCTTTCATAGTCTGCCATCATACACAAGTTTTAGCTACCTGCACATGCTTGCCATTTCCATACACACACACACACACACACACACACATATATATATATATATATATATATATACACTTAGATACCTATATATAAACAAACACCCATCACATATACATGCGTGCGTGTTTAGTTTTCATGCAAAACAGCTACTCAAGCATGTCAAAAATTTCAGTACATATTTTTACAGATCCGTTTCGTAATGCAGAAACAAACGGTTAATACTATGTCAATATTATATTTCTTCACTGCATAAACTCTGCAGAAAAAATAAAATATTTGGTAATATAAAAGAATGCATGTCCATACAGTGCTTCAAGAAGAAACCTCCATGAAAAATAAACGATTTCATCCAGGAATGAAACTGTACAATTTCGCTGCCAAACCAAAATATTCGTATGCAGAGTGAAATATAATTGAAAAAAAAACATACATTACCAATACAACACACACATACATACATCTATATATATTTATGAACATGCACACACACATGCACGCACACACACACACCCAAACACACACATACACCCACGCATACACACACCCACACACATATATATATATATATATATATATATATATATATATATATATATATATATAAGAAAATATTTGTGACGTCATTTAAAGGGAAAACGGTTTTCTCCTCCCCAAACGGCCATAAAGAAAGGAAATCATGGAACCGTGCATATGAAATGTTCCGAGATACATCTGGGAAATTTCTCAAAGAATAAAGTGTCCTCTCCCTTATCCGCTTTAACTTGGTGGTTCTTTCTTTTGCTGACCTACATTGATATAAATTATCTCACTGTGTCAAATATGGGCTAAGGCACATTTGTCTTAGCTTTGTCTCCTGGAAAATGTGTGCGTTGGGGGCGGGCAGCATTATTAATCCGCCAGTAATGATTTTTTCATGGAGAAGTTGTAAATGACAAAGAAAAATAAATCGAAACAGAAACCCGCCAAACATTAAATTTAGGACGAGTGTGAACATATTAAATTGGAAATTTACACACGTAAATTTATACTGAGGATGGTATTTTAATGTAATGCAACGTTGAGTGATTTTTTTTTATATCAATAGTCGCAAACAAGTAAATATAGATTTTTAATATACATTCTTCGAACAAAGAAATACAGATATAGGTTTTCACTAATAGTAAGTGTTCGAATTGCATTTTATAAAATATCATGGCTCTCAATTCCAATGGAATTTTAGTTAAAACTCATTAAAGACACCAATACACGCAACCTTATCCACTCAATCTTTCTGTCTCTGATTCGTTTGTGCTAATTAATCAATATGCTTATCAACATTTATTATTTGATCTTCTGTCAGCAGACCATCGGATTAAAATGTGTGTAAATAATTAGGCGTTAACCGGTCGTAATGCCAATTTTTAAGCACATTTCGTATTTTTAATATAAAGCAAATTATTTGCTGAGTATTATGTATTAACAAAAAAAAAAAAATTCGGTCCAAACATCTAGAATGGAAACTAAATCTTGCAGCTCTTCAGCGTTATTTGTTAGCATCTGAGGTAAGTCTACACATCTATCTTAGGTTGAGCATTTGGGAATAACATACAACTTACCATAAGCGTATGAAGCGATGCTCATTGTGTAAACAAATTGAGCTTAGGGATTTGGACAATGTCAACACTTTATTAATTCACTACCCGCATAACACCATCCACATAGTGCAACGGATAGGATCTCCGACTGTTGTTTGGGCGATCGGGTTTCGATCCTGGATTGAGGTAATTGCTTGTCTAACCGCATTGATGAGTTGCGAAACAGTGAAGCTGGACTGTATGTGGATGACTATCATGCTCCCTATGTTAAGTTGAGCATTTGGAAGTGATTACTGTACGTGGATGAAAGTAATGTATTGTATGTGGATAACTATATATATATATATATATATATATATAAATATATATATATATATATATATATATATATTCTCGGAAAGCAAATAAAACTGTGTATAGTTAGAACTAACAGGATTATTAGACTTTAACATATAAAATTTAATTTTGTACAGTTGTTACCACTATTGCATCTATTTCTAACATTTAAAAATCATTTATCCAAATTTCCAATATTCGACATATACGATTTTATCTTGAGTTACGCATACAATGTGACCTGAAAATAAAGGGAGCCAAAAAGCATTTTTATTACTATTTTTTTACAAACAAAAAGCAAAATGATTCTAGTTTTGTACACACAAACATTTATATGCATACAATAATGCTCAAAAGTGTCATTAATATTTTATGTTTTGCACAAAAGTTATGGCCAATCAAAAATATGTTCTAAATGAGCTTAGTGACGTTGGAGATAGGCTAGCAACAGTTGCAAATAATTGTCAATCCTTCGCGTGGACTTCTTTCTGAGGATTTTTATTTTTCTGCATCTGTAGCTCTAAGCTCACAAATTGTTTGTGTTTTGTTCTGATTCACATGGTTCTTCAGATATCCGGACAGACAAATATCAAGAAGTTTTTTTTTTCCGGCGACTGAAGTGCCCAGTTTACGTCACACTTTGGTCATCAACCTTTTCTGAAATCGCTCCTTCTCCAAGTCAAACATATGATTTGATGTGTAGTGGTCGCCCATACTTATAGAACTACTTTTTACTTCGATCAGACTCTCTGCAACGTGAGTGATACCCATAATTCTTTATAACTACCACATAGCGTTCTTTATTCGCCGTTTTAGCCCTGCCATTTATTTATTCAAACTAATACAGGCCCATTATGCAATGTTTGAAATAGTTACCCCTGTTGTCCACGTTACTGAATGTAAAGGTTTATATAAACTTCCTCTGGGTGGGGGGTCTCCCCCTAGTAAATAATATTTTTGCTATTTACATGTCTATAGAGCAGAAAGTGGACTTCGTCAGATCACCAAATATCCTATAAAAAGTACATTGTATTATATTTAATAATAATAGAATTTATATACATAATATTCACTCATTATAACATGTTTTGCCATGTCAGCTTCTGTTAGATTTTGCTTTATTTGGAACTGGTAAGAATACAAATCTTGATCTGATTTGAAAACACATCTCAAAAACTCTCTTGATTACGCCGGCAATGATGTTTTCTGAGGGAGGGGGCGCTGCCCGATTTAGGTCCATACATTATTAATACTTCTCCCTGTACTAGTACTTACGTTCCGACCGGAATGAGTGTCCGTAATGACTTTAGAATTAACATTTTTCTTAGTACTGTACCTTCTATGTTCCTTAACTAAGCCAATAATTCTGCTGTTTAGTGACGCAGTTCGACACCGAGATGTTTTCTTAAAATTTGTTTGCATACACCAGTAAGATTGATTGGGAATATAGGCTTTCATAGAAAATACATTTTTCTTTCGTAGGCAAGAACATTTTCGGCAAAACACTTGTCCTAATTTTCATGCACAGAAACGAATTCATATCCTGTACAAAAAGCAAGGGGTAGAATTAAATGTATGAATTTCAGTAAAAAAAAGTATACGTACTGTTTATTTTGATCATTGTACCCCCTAGACAAAAGAAATAAACTCCGACAAACCCGACAAGCCGCGAAGTTCCACCCCTATGCAGTTGAGATCCGTAGATGTAAGAAAGCAAGCTATTTACTCTAACAGCTTCTATCCCAGACCTGCAGGACTTTGGAATTCTCTTCCGTTTTTCTTGCTTCCGAAACTGTGCTGACATGCAGAAGTTCAACTGTAATGTGAACAGACATCTTGCTGCTAAACTCCCTTCATAATACCCCTGCAACTTATGTCCCCGATAGTAGTTCCCTACTTTGTTTGAGGTGAAAATGTAATAAAAATACATCTATATATAATTATATATATATATATATATATATGTATGTATATATATATACATATATATATATGTATATATATATACATATATATATACATATATACATATATATATATATATATATATATATATATATATATATATATATGCTCGGCATAGAAAGTTAAAGTTATATCCTCTAAGCCAGCGTAAACTTCAACGTAAATGGGAGGAAAAGTACATACGAACGCAATTTCTGGTTGGGTTCCATAGTTGGCCGTCAAAAAGATTGCTTAACAATGGGAAATTGGAATGTTGCCTTAAAGAAGCTTTGTCTATTTTATTTAATACAAATGAATGAACGAATAAAGTGCAACATATAACGTATCATGAGCTGAATTTCAACCTATTAAAAAAAGGGTGCCTCACTCTATTACAGAAGAAAATAAACAAAGAAACGCTTGCTTAAATTCTTTCAGAGATTATTAGCTAATTATACTGAAACTATTGTAGAAAATCCACAACAGGGGGAGAGAGGGAATGGAGAAAGTGGTCTAGAAGATATAGAGAAACACATTTTTTGGGGAGTGGAGGCTCAATCTTTAGTGCCGGCAGTACTAAGAATACAACTATTAATTATTTGAGATTTCTACCCGGTCATGGCTGACAGAATGAAAGCATGTTCCACCTATGGATTAAATAAAGGTTTCCACCAGAAATTCTGTGTAGATTTGTAGTGGACATTATCAAAGGTTGTCTGCCACATCGAAAAAGGTAAAATTAATGGACAAACAACAAATAAACAAACAGCGCTCCCCAAACGTTTAGACATGCATCTAGGAGAAGGAAGCGCTGATGTAAAAACTTGCGGTCTATTGTCTATTCTGTCTTGTGGCAGTCACCTGTACGGACAAAGGTTAACAGTAATATATAAAAGTGTAGTTGGTTCTACACAAAGTCTTCACCACTATAAACTATCTGTGTGGATTTTCGAGCACCTTAGTTGTTGTGGCGGAAGCTCATGCATCGAAATCGACGGGAGAGTTCATCACACACACACACACACACACACACACACACACATATGTATGAAACTGAGAATTATATAAAGTTAAATTTTCGCTTATATATATGTAACGCTTAATCAATAAAAATGAAAAGATAAAAACCACCAACACACGTATATAGACACTCGAATATATATATATATATATATATATATATATATATATGTGTATATATATAATTACTTATTTTACTCATATAAAATTAATATACGAAAATATAGATTCATGCGTAAACTTTAAGTATTTTCTTCAAAAGTGCTCAATACGTAGGAAGAGCTAGTTAGTAAGTTAAAAAATGCATATGGCGATTACGCCACACTGAATATTCTGCGTTTCATCCACTCTAGGACTCTTCAGGCTTATGTGGTATATATATATATATATATATATATATATATATATATATATATATATATATATATATAAGCGAGATTAGACACCGATAGAATCCAGATGAAAAGTCCTGATAGGTATTACTTGAAGTAATAGTTTCAAGATGATCGTAGCCAAAAAGGAAAATCTCAATAGATCAATATATTTGTTTGGTGGTTAAATTATAAATTCTGAAAAAAAGCATATAGACACATCTATTCGAATTTATTGTTTGACAAAAGGAATATATGGAAGGGGTTATGTAATTTCTTTAATCCATATATTTCCAGTTATGGGTCATATCATCAGAGGAAATGAAATGCGGTTAGCAAAATGTTCAGCTGTGATTGGAAGCGTATTTTACTTTTCAGCAAAATTATGGAAAATGGGGTTTTGAGTGGTTGTGGACAATTATATGGAAAAAATATACGAAAAGAGAAGTTGATACAACCTAGGCAGTCCATTATCGGAAGGAGTAAATTTTCCATCGGGGTTATAAATCCAGATGGGTAGGAAATAGGTCAAGAGGAGAAGGTAATATTCCCATGAAGCAAAAACGTATTGCTCCTTATTGTTATTTTTCAAAACGTATACGGGGCAGCCGTATTCGTTGGTGGGGTGAGTGTGTAGGTTGATGTAGTCCAAAAGCTTCCTCGGTGTTGACAAAGTGTATCCGATGTTGGGTGGATATATCATTTCCTCTAATGATATAGGCCATTATTGAGAACCCATGGATTAAGGAAATTACATAATCCCTTCTATATATAACTTTTGTCAAAATATAAATTCTTAATTCGAATACATGTATCTATGTTATTTTTTCAAAATTTAAAATTTATCCACCAAACTTATGTATATATATATTGATTATTTTAATAATTTCATTCCGTTTTTCTTTTTTTTCTCAAAACACACACACATACACACACACACACACACACACACACACACACATATATATATATATATATATATATATATATATATATATATATATATGTATTTACGTAAAATATAAAATTTTAAATTTTAACCGACGGTTTTATCACGTAAAACACAACTCTGACAATATATATATATATATATATATATATATATATATATATATATATATATATATATATATATATATATATATATATATATATGGGGTGAGAGAGAGAAAAATATAAAGGAACAAGCAGAGTTATGTGTTCATCAAACTTTCGAGACGTTCATGAACACATGACTCGGTGTGTTCGTTTATATTTCTCTATTTTGTCGGAACACTACTTCCATTACTCTAATCATCTCTCTCTCTCTCTCTCTATATATATATATATATATATATATATATATATATATATATATGTGTGTGTGTGTGTGTGTGTGTGTTTGTGTATGTGCCTGTGTGCGTGCGTGTTTGTATTCAGCATTATATTTATTGTAATAATAGTAAGCGGTGAATAAATTCTCAATAATAAGACGCGCCTATCTGGATGAAAGCTCGGCCCGACTAAGAGAAGCAAACCAATAGATTAAGTTAAGATTATAAAAGGGATAGTTACATAGCACTTTTATACATTTTTGATTAAATAAGTGTTTATATATATATATATATATATATATATATACATATATATATATGTACATGTACATATATATATATAATCATATACATATATATATGTGAATGTACATATATATAATATATATATATACTTACATATATATATATACATATATATATACATATATATATATATATATATATATATATATATATATATATATATATATATATATATTGGGAGTGAGACAGAAAGAGGGTGAAAGGGAGGAGAGGTCTTACCCGTGTATTGTACCCTCGTATGTATCATTACAATATTTGCTCAAGATAAATAAAGATAAATTAATTTCTACCCATATTCTTAATCCGTCTACTCTTTCTACATATGAATACCATTTCTGCAAATCCAATAGGTTTCATATGACGTTCGTATTTACAGTAAAATCATCAACGTTTTCAATTAAGTAAAACTTGCTTGCACTTTGATTTTGATCAAAAAATAATTAGACGACACAAACCGATAACTAAACACTAATCTAAAATGATACCTGAAAACAATTGATAAAAATAATCAAAGAAAACAAAGTTCTTATTCGATTGAAAAAAAATACAACATATTCTTATGTTGTGCTTTTTAAGGAGAATGTGGATTCCTTCTCATGCGTCCATTCAATTTTTAGTTTTTAACTTGCACCTACCTTCATACGAACACCCAGAATAACGCACACGCACCCCCCCATATATATATATATATATATATATATATATATATATATATATATATATATATATATATATATATATATTATTTTTGAAAACAGTAATCTACGGACACGCGTGTTTCGGAACCCTACTTCTTTTCAGCGTAGCTTGACTGTTGGTAGGATTCGAACCTTGGACCGTATATATATATATATATATATATATATATATATATATATATATATATATATATATATATATATGTGTGTGTGTGTGTGTGTCTATATATATATATATATATATATATATATAGATAGATAGATAGTTATATATATATGTATATAGATAGATATATTCTGTGTGGCTGAACTAGGATTAATACTAGGCATCGAATAGTTGCCCTGTATTTTAAATTAAAATGGTAAAACAGTGGTTGTTTGCTTTCACAAAGGACATTATTTTATACGCTGATTGCAGTTTGCAATTTCACTCCTCAATATGTTCAACTCGATATAGACTACATACACAAAATGTGTCGCTGCATCACAGTTCTTTATTGCAGCTAGAAGCTACCTCAAGCCAGGAATGCACTTCGACCTCCTGGCCGACGCTCAGTGATTCTACCCATTGAATAGACTTGGCTGAGTTGTGAATGTGAAATCACCATGATAACAGATTGTCTAAACGCCTCAGATCGATCTGTAAAAATTTATTCCATTGCATTATACTCTAGTGGTGGTTTGTTATTATACTCCGCAATATACTAAACCCCAAAGAGTAAGCATGTATAGCCGTGCACATATAGTTACCCTCCAGCTATAGTAGCAACAACCCAAACCGGATTGGATTTAAAATTATATACATGTTATGTATATATTCAACGATTTTTAATATATTATATATCTCCTCTACTAGTATATACAAGTCACTTTGTGTGTGTCTGTGTGGGTTTCTCTCCTATAGATTTCGAAACGAATTATTTTACAATATTTTTAATACTAGATGAAAGTACAGATTTGTTATACACACAATACTCTGTCCATGCTAGAGATGTGTTTGTCTCGCGGTCAAATAAACGTAAATATACAAATGTGTCGTCCCTCCAAAAACATAAAAAACCCATCATTTCAATTTTATAAAGGATGCCATGTACAGTTTGGGAGCACACTTCAATATACCTCTGTGTTTATACTTTTAATATAGACATTTTTCTACAGAACCTTATTCACTTTGCTTTTTTGATCCCTTTTCCTGACATATAAGGCTTTAAATATTGTTTTTACACTTTGACAACCAGAATTATCGTTGAGTTTCCGTTAACTGCCGAATAGACCCGGCAGCATACGTGGATTTTTATAGAAATGCTGTAGTATTTAACAATTCTTATCAGCGCTTTTTCTACATTTTTATGCACCGTTTTCACTCAGATTTCTAAAGTTTATTTTTATTTTTATATTCTTTTCATTATATAAGGATTATTTTTTTTGATTTTGCTAGCTTTAGTAAAGCTCGCCCAAATGGTTCTTCTTTGTCTTGCTTTTATTTCTTTCCGATAATCGTGGAAATATATTACCAGCATGCCCGTGCGAGTTTCGACCAGACTAAAATAATATTTTTAAAACTCTTCTGGACTTTCATATAACATTTTCATAGACAACCACTAACATATGCTGTTACATTAAACTATCTCATAAAAAAGGAAAATCTGTATTATACATAATACAGTATGCTCCTTTCTTTGCATTGGCTTATATCTGCATGGTCATGCCTGTCACTGGGCGAGAGTAATTACTTTAAGACACCTGCTTTTAAGACGGAGAGTGTCCATCAGTACAAATAGACAGCAATTGACAGCACCAGCCACTGCTATGAGGTGTCAGTATCCAACTTAAAAGTAATAGTGACCGCCGCTCGATGACAGTGCCTGACAATTGGAGACCAAATAGTAATCGGCCAGTTTCTGAAAGTTCTGGCCCCTGTCAGTAAGCGAGTGTAAGTACCTGAAACCAATGTACGTCAAAATAATAACCGCCAGGCAACCAACCACAGTCGTCCAATTATTATTCATTACTTTGGGAACAAATCTAGTCTTGTGAACACTAAAATAACGTTAAAGCAATCGACTCTTTAAAATGCTTACTGGTTAAAAAAACATAAGGCGAAATTATTTGGATTCTTTGGATTAATGCTCCTATCCTTATTGTTATTTTCACTATTTCTCGGTCGATGTAACTGCACACCATCATCCGATGTATCTTTTCGACCCCGAGAATATCTCTGTGAAACTATGGAATAATTATTTCGAACCCGTGAATCTGCCCAGCATTTCGAACGGAACTATTTATTTAACCTATGATACAAGCGTGTTTCGTCGGCGTTGACTAGATAGAAGTCCTAAGTAATTCGCAACTGTATTTTTGTACGTCCCCTAGGAGTATTGCACGTTTTCCTTGATGAAATCTGCAATTTACAACTGAATTATAGCAAGAACACTATATAATACGCCACATGCCCGATGTAATGCGCTAAGAGAAGGTTAAAGCTTATATGGACCGACCCATTGTGTAAATTTCAGTCAAGATTAAAACGGTATTCCGAAGAATCCACATAATTCAAAGAACGGCTTTTGAAGTTTAGGGTGTTTATTCCGAAAGCCGTTCTTACATTAGGGGGTTGGGGATGTTTATTCGCAGGTTGGACTTTAAATGGGGATGTTGAGGATGTTTTTACTGGAATTATAAATTGTTCTTCCTTGGCAGAAGACTTGTCACTTGAAAAAGTGCAATAATATTCTCCCGTATCATTTCATTTCCTTTTAAACGTTTTCCTTCATTTCTTTTACAATTTCTGCTCGCTCACCCCTCTTTTTACTCACTCTGTATAATCCGGCGGTTTCGGTTGTTTGCAGGGTATTCCCGGGCGAGACTTGGCATTGATAAGTGGCGATTCCTATGTCAAAAAAAAATAAATAAAAGAAAAGACTCACGAAAAATCGGGCTTAAAACTGCAAGAGTCTCTTGTTCTTCTGCTTGCAAAAATATTATGTTAAAACATGCTTTAAAACTGATTAATTAATTCAAATCGTATAAGCTACATATATCATTGTAAGGAACACACGTAGTGTTAAAACGCAACACAACTTCAAAGGCCATTTACACACGCACATACACACATGCACATACGCACACGCACACACAACCCATATATATATATATATATATATATATATATATATATATATATATATATATACTAGCAAAAGTACCCGCCGTTGACTGGGTTCAAAAACAGCCTACAGAAAATGGACGCTGATTTATGAAAGTATGATGGGTTATGAAAAGGAACGGTTTTAATGAGATAGCTTCGAATTTGGGGGTACCTAATCTGAAGCAAAATATGAGGAAAGTAAAAATAAAATAGATAAACTCCATAATTTTTTATACCATACCTGTTCACACTGAAACACTTATCACAATATTCTGTGGATCTATATTAAACAGCCTTGTTAAACTTTATGACATATTTCCATTCTATGGACGTTAGGTGCGAACGAACGTCCCATAATTTATTATACCATATTTCTTCAAACTCAAACATAATTATCCAGATAAATTTACGCAGATAGATATGAAAAGTCTTTATTAAAGTGTGTGCCTATTTCCATTCTATGGAGGTCAAGCGCGAACGCAGGCTCAACAATTTTATCATACCATTCCTATTTAAGTTAAAACATGCTTATCAATGTATTATTATGTACGTATATATCAAAACACTTGTAAACGTATTTTTTTAAATGTTTGATCTCCATACTTTGTGAACCAGGCGCGTACGCAGACCCAACAATTTTAATGAATTTTCATTAGGGTGGATCAAACATACCCATTCCTGTGTCTCGATACGTCTTCTATCATTATATGTGATCAGTTCTTTTTTTTAAATAGTCAAACATATAGGAGCCGATTCAGCTTTATATATATATTTTATATTTTCATGGCAGGTGCTCGTCTGAACTCCAATTCCTGGTCCCCCCTCGCCAATCTTTCACGAAAAACACCCGTCTAGCTGAATCCACTGTGAAAAATTTCCCCCACTCTATATCTGTGCCTAAATCAAAACGCGGATTTCATGAGCAAAGCTTCTTTCTTAGAACTGCACGCCTGTGGAACTCTGTTCCGTCTGCCTGCTTACCTCCGGACTACAACTTGGATGTCTTCAAGTCTAATGTTAACAAATTCCTAATGAGCCGCCCCCCTAATTAAACACTTCATAAAATCTCCTCACTAACGTGATGTACTTACAATAACCCTTATCCCTGAGTGGCTTCCGGGCCTTGATAAGTGGTGATCACTGTGTAAAAAAAAAAAAAAAAAAAAAGATCTATGTTTTTTAAAATTTTATTTTCTTTTGATATATATATATATATATATATATATATATATATATATATATATATATATATATATATATATATATATATATATATATATGCGAGATGGGACGATCCAATATTGTTTCCGATTTACATACTAATTCCGATTCCGATTCTTTATAGATATCTTAATATTACACAATATGTATGTTTCTTTGATTACCGTCAAAACATACATGCTGAAAATGCATTACGGTATACTTGCGGGGAAGGATCTATCGTTTTAGCTTAATTTCTGATTTAAGACCAATAAATATTTATTCATTTATCATTATTAAAAATTGAAGATTTAGCTTTAAACAGATTCAAATTAAAAAAAAAAAAAAACAATTAAAAGAATCGGTTTGGCAGCGGAAAATCGGTACAATTTTTTCCGATTTTCCACCGATTCCGATACTCTTAAATATTCCGATATTTTCGATTCCCGATTCCGATTCTGATAAATCGTCCCAGCACAAATATATATATATATATACATATATATATATATATATATATATATATATATATACATATATATATATATATATATATATATATATATATATATATATATATATATACCAGCATTTTTGCGTTGCCCGGTTGTATGTTAAGCAAATAAAAAAGAGGTCGATTTTTTTAATTTGACCCCTTTAATGACCCTTTAAAATTAATTGTCTTGGGCTCAAATCAACTTATTAAGTAAGATTCATGTCCACGGAATCTATATCAAAAATTTCCAGTGTTTGGACCCAAAATTCTTGGAGTAGTTTTGGTGAGCTTAAATCGTTTAACTTTGATCCCTTAATTGCCAAATTTCTGGCCGAAAACCGATCACATAGTTTTTCCCAAATCTCACTACGTGGTATATCAGATTTCGAATCTTGGCAGAGTTGTTGCGTTGGGAAATGTATACACACAAACAGACACACAGATACACACACAGAAAGATACACAGACCCATTCATTTTATATGTATATATATATATATATATATGTGTGTGTGTGTGTGTGTGTGTATGTGTGTGTGTGTGTTTTGTACCCGTGTCTCTGTGTGTACGACGAGACAAAGAGATATATTATTGAACGTATTATTAAACATATTTCCCAAGAGAATACAGCTTGCTTATAGGGTAAAATTGAAGTAATTAAAACCAAAACAATAATAAGACATTATAAAATAAACAAATTTTGTGAAGCAAATTTTCATTCACGTAATTAAAAAAAAAATGATTTGTTATAACAAGCATTACATTGATGCACTTGTCTTAAATTGGTGTCTGTCGTCAAGTAGTCGACTCTTGATGTCGCGGCCGCTTATGTTTCCTAGTCGTGTTCAAGTACAAAGTTATATTCACAAATACCCTCGGGAATTCTACGATTCAATAGCTATGCCACAGCAACCAAGTTGATTCGTATATATCATATGCCTTGCTTTTTTTTTTTTTTTTTTTTTGCTTTTATAATCACGCGTACATATTTACGAATGAACGAGACTGTAATTTACTGAAAAATCGAACCTTTATAGTACAGAGATATTCAGAAGACTGAAACCTCCACATTTCTATATAACACTTGGAATTGTCTTATTATTATTTAGTAAATGTGATACATGCCATTCGATCATACGTCATTTACAATCAGTACGGTAGTTGATGTTTAGCGTTGATACTTTTTACATTTGTTATATATCTTTTTATAGTTGGTTTTATATAGAGCACAATCACATTGACACATGGGTTCTGGCCAGATCACCGAAGTTAAACAACATTTAGCCTAGCCAGTACCAGATAGGTGACCATTTGGGAAAGCGAAGCGCTGTATGTAGCGCGAGGTAAAATACCAGATTGAGAAACTAGCGCGATCTATCCTTCTCTCGCGGGTAGATGGGACTGTCTCAGGCCTTGTAAGGCACCCCATCTAGTGATGACGTCGCGTTAAAAAATACCCTTGATAGGCCTGGAAAGGCATCGAGTATTCAGCTTCCGACAGGATTTGAACAACATTACAAACTCATATAGTGAAT
>NC_136512.1:80725733-80748233 GCF_053919585.1 Euprymna scolopes | reverse complement strand
TATGTATATATAATCAAACTTAATTAAACACTTCATAAAACCATCTTTATTCCTACCTTCCGCTCTTTGTCTCTCTTTTTTTCTCTTTGTCTCTGTCTATATACTTGTTGTCCGATATAAGTGTCGCCCTAAACAGACGATATAATTCCATTTCAGTTTGATGAACATAGATTTTCTTTTGTTTTGTTAAAAATCATCTTCTAGTTGGTCATTTGTGTACAAATCTCATGAGCGATAAAAGGCTTCTGTCGTGTCTGAAGTGACACAATTTGCAATGAGCAAGATGAGGTATGCTGTTGTACAACTCATGCACTTTACCGACCGGAGTTATTACCACAGATCTATTCCAGCATCATCGACATCGCTACATTGCTATAAAGAACAGGGATGTATCCAGGGTAATGGAAATGAAGTTTCCCTCCACGGTTATGGTTCTTGGTGTGGTTTCAAGTTAGGTCCATATAATAAAACTTCACATCTTCGGAGTAGGCTTGAAAGTCAAAAGCAAGGTGTACCTGGATGTGCTGAGAAATGTGGTGGTCCGTTGGTAAATTTTTGGCCTTTGACAGATTCTGGGTATGGAAGTAGTATGCGGCTCCGGCCACAGTTCTTAAGAGACTAAAAAGAAAGAGTGTTACGACACTGTACCCATCTCCAGCTGATTTCCCTCCAACCCAGCCCTGAATTCGCTGGCCTTTTTGTTTGGGTATACGTCGAGAACACCACCAATATAAACTACTATAACACAAACACAAGGATGATCACCGCCATCTGCCGAGTTTTTCCTGAGTTCAACTGTGCGCTTGTGGAATAATCATGTTCCCATTTACTGACACGTATCGAGGTGGTCATTAATTCAAGTAACTTCGAATGATTTCCAAACAAAGGTTTTTAAAAACAACAACTGTAATATTGTTTTCTTTAGGGGGACAAATTATCGGTCCACACTGTATATACCTGTTAAAATATATATTTCTCTGCCCCTTTCTTTTTATTTGCATTTATCTATTTACTAGATTGTCATAGTCTTTGCCTTCCAGCCTCCTTTACGAGGTTAATATGAGTTTCATACAAAATTCATTCAAATATTCCAAATGATTTTCTGTCATGCTAAAGTTTATTTCTTATTTATCACATATTTTTTTTATTTATACCCGTGCTATAATTATATACTTGCTTGAAAATGGCTCCAAATAAGTAGTTTTTTTTTCTGGTGGGGGATTCACTGGTTGAACTACCTAGCAGGATGGAAAGTTCCAGAAAGTTTCTCCAAATAACGATTAAAAGATACAAAGAAAAGAAAATATTTCAAAAACCGGAAAAGAGAAGGCGGTTAAAATGTCTACAATCGCCAGAGAAGACAGAGTTTATAAAAGAGCATCCCTTTAAGAGAGAGAGAGAAATGTTCTTCAGAGATTCCGTCTGAACTTCGGAAAGATGCAAACAAAAACATATAAGCCGGAATCATGAAAATAGGTTTATTAGAATTGTAATTTAAAAGATGCAAAGCAAGGAAGAAGCCATACTTGTCTAAGGCCAACAAGAAAAAAAACAACTGGAATTTGCAAAACAAAAAAAGAAGAAACACGAAAATTGGACACCTGATGATTAGATTAAAATTGTTCGCTCTGACGAAAGATGCTTTGAGGTAATTTATTAGCTTCCATTTCATAAACTTCGGAAGAAAGGAGTGAATGTTGTATGTGAATACACATTTATACATTTTATTGAAAAATGTAACAAATTATTTTTTTCTTCACATTTTGGCGCTCCTGGAGCAGTTTATGTTTGCTGTGGGGAAGAAAAGCCATTTTATCCTGATTGCTCTGTTTTAAACGTCAGATGTGCAGGAGGAGGCGTAACAGTTTAGAGCTGAATGGTTTCATTCGAGCACTGGATTGTTGTATACATCTGAGGTCAGAATAAACTTGACAATTTATACTAACTTGCTGGAACACGTTTATGAAACCCCTTTGACTAACATATTTAATAATCACATTTACATTGATGTAATCTTGCAACAAGACAATGTCCTATGCTATACATAAAACGCTTAAGTGAGGTAATCTGAGAAATAAGGGATTACAGTTATTAAGTCTCTAAATCCATAAACCTTAATCTCATCGGCACGTTGTGGTCCAATCTAAAAAAAATTGAGAATGCAGAAATGTTCATCTACAAGAAACTTTCATAAAAGGTGAAAAAATACATCCTACTTTTATGAAAAATTGGTCTTAAAAAACTAGTGAAATAGAGTATAAACGAAAAAAGAAGGGCATGCTATATATTATTTGTTGTTAGAATACGTTTTTCCATGTAAACTCAACTATTCTTTACCTTTAAATATATGTTTGAATCATGATTTAATTTTTTATTCGTGCTTCACTATTTTAGCCAGTGATATATATATATATATATATATATATATATATATATATATATATATATATATATATAATACAGTACTTTTACAAGTGAGATGTCGAATTAGGAAACGTTGAAAAGCGAAAAAGACATGTGCTATATAAAAATAAAACTAGCCTCAGTGCCCAGCGTTGCCCGGGTGTTGGGAGGTGTGTGTTGAGTAAAAGAAAATGTACCGTGAAAAAACGTGACGTGTGTGCTCTTGCGGCAATCGTAAAACCGAAACTTAAGTAAGTATAAATAAGGGCTAGATAATCGAAAATTTGGATGACTTTCGAAAATACAGGCGAAAAAAGCGAACCCCCTGTGGAAAAGTGCCTAGTACATCGCGAAGGATTTTTTTTTTGCCAATTTTTTCTATTGATCGTTCGAAGGGTTCAGATTCCAAATGATACCGACTTCGTGAAAAGCCGGCGTCTTTGTGGAAAGTTTTAAGCAGATATACGAACTTGTATCCATTTAAACAGAAAAGTGAGATTAATATTATAGACTCGGCTGGGTTCCCAGCGTTGTTCGAGTGTTGTGGGTGTGTGTATTGAGCAAAAAAAAAGAAAAGAAAAAAATTGTCGTAGGCGGAAAGCAAAGTGGAAGAGCGTGTAAGTGTGTAGGCGGCAAACAAAGTGGAAGAGTGTGTAAGCGTGTTCGTGAACAAAAATGTTAAAAAGGAAAATAACAAGCGCAATAACTAATCAAATAAAAAAAGTGGTAGCACGCGTAGCGCAAAGGAGGAAAAGACAGTTTTAGAAAATGACGCATTAGGTGTTACACTCATCGTCAAACAGCAATTTATGTAGGTTTAAATTAAGGCTAGACAATCGAAAAGAGGTGATGTCTTTCGAAAATATCGACGGAAAAGCGGCGCCTCCTTGTCGAAAAGTGGCCATTAATGTGTTCAGCCAATTTTTAAATATCTGTCGTGGAATTCGTTTAAAACGATACCGATCTCATAAACATCCGTCGCCTCTGTCGAAAGTTCTTGGTATACATACATACATACATACATACATACATACATACATACATACATACATACATTAAAAAGACAGGTGTAATGTATTTTATAGACTAGCCTGAGTGCCCGGCTTTTCCCGGGTGTTTGGAGGTGTTTGTTGAGGAAAAAATGAAAGTGGTAGCAGGCAGGCAGGCTCGAAACCGTACCGCGGAATAGGAATAGAACATGAAAAAACGTTACATCTTTGCTCTTGTTCCCTGTTGTATAGCTGGGTTAGGGTTATTATTGGGGATCATATATCGAGAGTTGGCAGGGACATGTAACGAGTATATGCAATAAAAGATAGACGATTATCAGAGAGAGAAGAGAGATACATTGAACATATAATGCGAGTATGGGAGGGTGATCAGTTCTTTTAGCACAGGAGGAGACAGTCATTACTTATGATAGAGAGGGGGCACATTACTTAGGATGGAGTTATAAAATGTCTTATGATATGATTACACGTTACCTTTTACTGTCATATAATGACACGACACAGTTTTACAAAAACATGGCGATAACATGATTACCAGATCGACTTGTCGAATGATGATGACGTCATGGTATTCAAGGTCGTACTACATGATTAAACGTTCTTCATTCGTTTCTTAATGGGTCCCTTCTCTGATAATATCACCTCTTTCTGACCGACACTGCTGACTGTTCGATCCAGCCTCGACTGCCTCTGACCTTCGACTCCAACTCCTCTATTGAGAAATCAGTTTTTCCTATGATGTTAGACGTGTGGTCTCAAAACGTGATCGACTTACGTGGCTTAAACATACATTTCCAAAACGCACTTCTGCGACAAAGAATGCTCACTAACATATTTTTCAACCTAACTTATTTTTCAATACGTTTATAAATTGCATTGTTCATTAATTTTAGTTGGCCTTTTTAACTTCCCATAAAAAATACTTTTTTACCATACAAACATATGTAAACTATTGTATATGAAATTAAACAATGCGAAATTCTAACATTGCATTTTCTGAATCTATTTCTGAACCTTACTTACACAGTTAGAACGTCGGTCTATCGTAATCTCATTTTCCGCTTATCTAATGTTCTTTTTACTGTCACTGTAAAAGAGTAATAAAAAATGCAAGAGAGCTATATGCCCAGTCTGTTAAATCTAATGTAGCTGATCAACGGCTTGGACCCCACCAGTTTTGGCAAATAACAAATAGGATCCTGAACAGAAGTGTGCGTTCTATCCCAACCATTATCAATAGACCAGAGGTCATCTCGTCAGCGTCAGACAAGGCAAAACTATTTGCAAAGAACTTTGCAGCTAATTCTACCCCATGAGACGAAGGCCATCAACTCCCCATATTTCCTCCTATAACACAGAACAAGCTAAGTATCATACAAATATCCGTGCATGATGTCGCCAAGCTAATAAAGAACCTAGATTCCAGTAAAGCAACTGGACCTGATGGCATCCCAATTATAGTGTTAAAAAAGCTTCAACCAGAACTTGCTCCCATACTTACGAAACTATTTAAGCGCTGCCTATAGGAGAAGTGCTTTCCGACTCCCTGGAAGACCTCATCAGTTTTCCCTGTATTTAAGAATTCAGGTGATAAGTCATCTCCCTCTCAATACAGACCTATGTCTCCTGTGTGTTATGAGTAAGTTGCTGGAATCCATATTAAATGGAGAAATAGTCAACCACCTCAGCAGGAATAACCTTCTTAGTGACACACAATATAGTTTCCGCGCTGCAAGATCTACCGCAGATGTGCTGACGGTTATATCCCACAGGATTAGTGAATCTCTTGACAAAGGCTTCCTTTCTAGGGCAATTGCTCTCGACATATCAAAGGCCTTCGAAAAGGTAGGGCATAAGGGTCTACTTCACAAGATTTCCAGCTACGGTATAACTGGAAATGTTTTCTCAATCATTAAATCATTTCTCTTCGATAGGCTCATAAGAGTAGTGGTAGATGGACAAAAATCAGAGGCCTGCAATATAAATGGTGGAGTCCCTCAGGGGTCAATCCTGGGCCCAACTCTCTTCCTGATCTACATCAAAGACCTCCCTAAACACATACTTAAATCATTCGTTGACATCTATGTTGATGACACGACCATCTACGGCAACACATCAAAGGCTGTAAATGACAAAGTTCTCTCTGATTCTCTCTCCTCTCATCTCGAGCGCGTGGTTCAGTGGGGGAAGATGTGGCTGGTTACCTTTAATGCATCCAAAACCAAACTCCTATCCTTACATCATCAACGCTCTGATCCCCATCTGACATCAATTGTGATAGATGGCTCTCGTCTGGGTGAGGCCCCGTGTTTTGACAAGCTTCTGGGTTTGACCTTTATTCCTGATCTGAAATGGAACACGTACATAAAGTCTGTTGCCAAGGTCGCTGGAAAGATGGTGGGATCCTTCTACCGCTCCAGAAGATATCTCACTACGGATGCAATTCTCTATCTATATAAAAGCCAAGTACGTCCAAGGATGGAATAATGTTGCCATATCTGGGCAGGAGCTGCTAAACACAGCCTATTCTGCCTTGACAGAGTACAAAATAGACTTCGTGGCTTAGTGGGGGATACCCTTTTCTCTACCCTGCAACCTCTCTCCCACAGAAGAGACTTTGCGAACCTGTCCTTGTTTTATCGTTATTTCCATGGCAGATGCTCGTCTGAACCCCAATCTCTGGTACCCCCCTCGCCAATCTTTCACGAAAAACACCCGTCTAGCTGAATCCACTGTGAAAAACTTCCCCCACTCTATATCTGTGCCGAAATCAAAACGCGGATTCCATGAACAAAGCTTCTTTCTTAGAACTGCACGTCTGTGGAACTCTGTTCCGTCTGCCTGCTTCCCTCCGGAATACAACTTGTTTGTCTTCAAGTCCAATGCTAACAAGTTCCTGATGAACCGCCCCCTTAAGTAAACATTTCAGCAAATCTCCTCACTAACGTAATGTACTTGCAATAACCCTTATCCCTTAGTGGCGTCCAGGCCTTGATAAGTGGTGATCACTGTGTAAAAAAAAAACTTACAGGAAAATGGGGCAGACCTTTTCCTGTAACATGCCCATCGTAAAATCGGAAGTGACATAGTTTACAATAAAGGCTATACAAAGAAAATGAGGGGATGACTTTCGAAAATATCGAAAAAAAGCGACCTTGTTAAGTGAAAGAATAACTGTCTTAAGCCAATTTTTTTATATTTGTTGTCCGAGAGGTCAGCCCGCAAATTGATCCTGATTTTTTGAAAATCCGTTGACTTTGTTGAATATTTAAGGCAGACATACATACATACATACATTCCCACATATACACATACATACATACATTATGCATACATGTATACATACATACATGCAGGTATACATTTAAACAGAAAACTGAAATTTATATTATAGACTAACTTAAGTGCCCGAAGTTGCCCGTGTGTTTGTATGTATATGATGAGTCAAAAATAAGCTGTAGTAGGCAAGCAGGCTCGAATCTGTAGTAAAAAGGTAGAAAAGATATGTAAGTTTGTTGGTTTAGCAATAAGTGAGCGAAATTTTCCAGCGCAAAAAAAAGTAACGTGAAGGAGAAAAAGAACGTTATAATAGAAAAAAAAAAACGCAAGTTCTTTGCTATTGCGACCATCGCAAAACCAGAAGTGAAGTAGGTTATAAGGATAGTTAATTGAAAAGAGGGCATGACTTTCGGAAATATCGGCGAAAAAAGCGACCCTTCCTTGTAGAATAGTGCCCAGTTCATGGTGAAGGAATAAATGTTTTGAGCCAATTTTAAGCTATTTGGTGTCCGAAGGTTCGGTACTTAAAACGTCGCTCCTCTCGAATTTGTTACGTAGACATACACACATATATACGTACATTAAAAAAACAGGGAAAATTAATATTATAGACGATATATTTTTTGTTCCTTAGAATGTCTTTTTAAGCCTCATTCTCAATAGATTAGACTCATCTCCTAACGGTGCATACATCAATGTATCAGCTTCGACAACTTTGAACAGGGCTCGGTTATTATTAATCGATTCAATCTTTTGTGACGATAAAATTCAATGGCGCATTTTTGCTATCGACGCACGTACATGACAAGAGTTGATCTCTTATAGCCTCTCACAGTCAATATAAAGAAACGGACAGATGAAAATTAAAGATCGTTTACCTATGAGTTTAGTTTTCATACAAATGCAATTCTATCTCCTATGTGAGCACACTTATAATGATAAATCCATTCGGACATATAATAAGAGGTGCTACTTTCGCAGTGCTCCTCTTGTATATATATATATATATATATATATATATATATATATAGAGAGAGAGAGAGAGAGAGAGAGAGAAAGAGAAAGATATATATATTTCTGTAATTACTTCTTATATATCAATCCTTTTTCAAGAAGCTCAATGCAATTACAGGGCAATATAGAGCATAAATGGCAAAATGTTATATTCTAAAATTTATTATGTTGACTACCTTATAATTTATTCCTTTAATACAGTTGCCTTATACAATAATTGACAGTATTAGTTTCGTAGCAGTAAATCAAGCACTTAATTATTATATCAATCAGTGAATCTATTATGTCCTATGATATGGTAATTAAGCGACTGATTTTGCGCTACGAAACAGATACTGTCAAGTATTGTATATGCCAACTGAATTAAAGGAATAAATTATAAGAGAGTCAACAGCATGAATTTTGGAATATAATCTTTTGTCATTTATGCTCTATCAATCTCTGTCTGTCTGTCTGTCTTTCTCTGTCTCTATATATATATATATGTATATATATACATATATATATATATATATATATATATATATATATATATATATACTCATATGCTTTTTTGTGTATTGAGATTCATGTTAGAACCTTTTTTTCCTCTATTTATTTAAAAAGAACATACATATACATATACATTATTCGACCGAGTTGCTTTCATCAGCAAAAAATCTAGCTAGTTTTCACATTCTTTTAAACATTGATTTTTCCTAATTCTAGATATTTCCTATTTTTAAACCGTTTTTTCCCGTTTAATTAATTCACTATTTGATTTTGTTTTTTCGTTTTCCTTATGAGATAATAACCTTTATATTTAATTATATTAATGCAGATATGCTACATTAGTCATACTGGCGTAATATTTGCCTAAAATGTTTCCAGTTAGCATAACGCTCTTTCTATATGAGAGAGATGTAGATTGCTTGAAGCATCGTATAGTATGTAGTTAAATAACATGTGTAGAAGGCGGTACACTGCAGAGGTAACGGAAAGACACAAACTGAAGCAGATGAGAAAGTTTTATTAATACACTTACACATTCATATATTTCTTATGCACATTATATTGGTTTATTTTTTCATTCTTAGCATTTAAGCGAAATACTCTTCATTGCTCAGGCATTAACGTCAAAATAAAACAAATCCTTAACTCAACATTGTAGCTTCGATTCGCTGTGGTGACTCACGAGTAACTTGTTCACTTTTTCAAATCATTACTATATAATGGGTTCAATATGATATGATAACAAATACGACATCTGCATTTATGAAAATATTATATTTAAGCGTAATTTACAACCGGGCAATGTCGGACATCCTGTTAGTATATATATATATATATATATATATATATATATATATATATATATATATATATATATATATATATACACACACACAATTATTGACGTTTTTTAACCTTTAAGACTATAGAAAAAGCTTATCTTATTTTTTATTTTTATCAATTGTGTTAAAACTAATTAGTTATTAATTTATTTAAGCAACTGCAATCGCTACGGCAATGTGGTTTTGTATGTATATATATATATATATACATATATATATACATATATATCTATACATATATATATGTATATATATATATATATATATATATCTGTCACGAACTGGATAGAGGCGCTGAGTATCTTCTATTCTTGTTTAGCATTGCCTGAAGATACCGGTTTCATTACTACACAAAGTATCATCTTTTAAGATAAGGATGATAAACCACAGAACAATGAACATATAGATTTTTAAGCCTCATCTTAAAAGAATTTCAAGAAAAGAAATAATATATTAAAATTATATTTGTTGCTGTCTACTCGTTTCTTGTTCTGTGCGAAAGTAGATTTGTAGCGCTATCAAGAATAATACCTACTCTATCAAAGCATCTATGTTGATTAAATATATTTCATATTCAGAAATATTAAAAATAAATTATTGGACACAAAGCGATTACACAGAAAATTTATAATGTTACGATAGATGGAGTTGTTAATTATTTTCCTTTTTTTAAATATTTCAAAAGTCGTACGATGAACTTGACTCGCAGTTTATCATAAGGATTCGAACTTTATTAGCTTAATTAGCTCTGATGTTATATTCATGTAAGTTGCAAGTCTGTTAAATGCTCGCTTTTCTGTACCCTTAATTCATCGGATACTGCCAACTCTGCATCTGAAACAACCACTGAGCTGCTGTCTCACTATACTTACATTCATACCTCTTATCTCCGAGTGAACTATTGGTCTTATATATGCTCACACATTGTTATCTATCTATCTATCCATCTATCTATCTATTTATCTATCTATCTATCTATCTATCTATATATATATACATATATATATATATATATATATATATATATATATATATATATAGGTGTATGTGTGTGTGTGTGCGTGCGCCATAGGGTAAACTTAATATTTTTTACTTTCAGGAATTTAAAATGTATTTTTTATTTTTGCATTGTTTTGTTCAAAGCTTCTTTAGACTATATATATATATATATATATATATATATATAGGTGTGTGTATGTGTGTGCGTGTGTGGGTGTGTGCGTATGTCACAAATGTGACTTCAATAATAATCCCAATGCCCGCTTGATAACCCCAACGAAACCAGAAATAGGTGGACATCAAACAAATACTATCTAAAGTAAACAAACAAATAAAACAAGACCTATAATATAACCAGTGGGCAAATACTGCCGAAGCAATCACTTGGTTTAAAAATATAGAAAACAAAAATTACTGTACGTTTATACAGTTAGACATAATAGACTTCTATCCCTCGATACCCGAATAACTTTTCAACATCGCCCTAGATTTATCCGAGGCATACACTGATATATTCTCGGAATAAATCAGCATCATTAAAAAATGTTGAAAATCAGTCCTAATAAATAACAATTACCAATAGATAAAAATTTAATGACAAGTTCATTTGATACGGTGATGGGTTCCCTAAATTATGCTGCGATATCAGATCTTGTGGGATTATTCATCATAAGATCATCATACACAAGGAAATTAAAAAATCAGGCCTAAAATTAGATGCATTAGCTAACATAAAAATAACAAACTTCCTGCGCGTTACGTTAAATATAGATTAAAACACATATGAGCCCTACTTAAAAGATAACGCTAATCCAATATACGAAAACCCTAAGTCCAATCACCCACCATCAATTATATAACTGCATCCTTACTCGATCTTAAGTAAACTCAGCAATAACTCAAGCGATGAAAATATATTTAACAGGTCAACCAATATCTATGAATCACCCCTTAAAAATAGTGGATACAAAATATTGATATCAAATATAAGCAAGACAACACCGATTACTATAATAAAATTAAAAATAGAAGAAAAAGAACTATAATCTGGTATACGGCACCATACAATCAAATATTAAAAACAAAACTTGACAAGAAATTTCTAGATCTTATCGAAAAGCACTTTCCATAACCAATCCCATACACAAAATGTTCAATAAATATACCTTAAAGTAATATTACAGCTACTGCTGAAATTTAGATATAATAATTAAAGCACATAACAACAAAATATTACATAAAAGTAACGAAAACAACAACAATATAAACAGTAAAAAATGGACACAATGACCAAAATAAAACTAACACAAAAGACACATATGTAAGTAGTAGACATAATAATAATAATAATAATAATAATAATAATAATAATAATAATAATAATGAACCAGCACCGGACATATATATATATATATACAGTGATGATCATATTTATTGGCACGGTAAAATAAAAGTTAAATTTTGTCTAAAAATTCTAAAAAAGGGATTAAATTAAAAAAAATAACAAAGTATATTATGTATTTTTAACTGGCCTTTCCGATGCAGCAATCGGATTTATAAATAACAAAGGAACAACAATCATAATTGCAAAAAACCCTTGTTCCAAATTATTGGCACGGCTTTGTTTTTCTTTTAGTATCAGTATAATCGATTTATTTAATAATCAATTGTATAGCCTTTGGCCTTGATTACCTTCCTCAGTCGCTTTTCATAGTTTACACCCAAGTTGTTGCACTCTTCAGTAGTAATTTTAGACCACTCTTCCTGACAATAATCCTCCAATTGAATAAGATTCTGAGGCTTCCTTTGCATTACCCTCAATTTTAATGTTCTCCATAAATTTTCAATTGGATTAAGGTCTGGGCTTTGTGATGACCACTCCAAAACATTAATATGATTGTCCTCAATCCATTTCTTAGTCAGTTTAGCCGAATGCTTTGGGTCATTATCTTGCATGAACCATCAACGACGACCAAGTGAGAGCTCTTTAGCAGAGTCTTTCAGGTTTTCATCCAATATTTTAACATAATCTTCCTTTTTTATGCTACCTGTGACCTTAACAAGTCGCCCTGGTCCAGAGGCAGCAAAAGATACCCAAAACATCAAACTGCCTCCACCGTGCTTCACTATGGGTATGGTGTTCTTAGACAGGAAAGCTTCGCCAGATTTTCTGTAAATATAAGACACTTTATTATGGCCAAATAACTCTATTTTCGTTTAGTCAGTCCATAGAACACGTTTCCAGAATGCAACGTCTTTATCAATATGACGTTTTGCAAAGGCTAGCCTTGCTTTCAGGTGCATAGGCTTCAATAAGGGAGTCTTTCTCGGACGACATGCTTTTAAACCAGCTCTCTTCAAAACTCTACCAACTGTATGTCGAGATACATTCACTCCAGAGGTGCTCTGTTCATCAACAATCTCCCCAACAGAGATCCTTGGGTTTTGTTTTACTTGTCGAACAATTTTCCGTTCATCTCTTGGGGAAAGAATCCTTTTTCTCCCTCTACCCTCTAAACTCAAAACGTGACCTTGCGATTGGAACTCGTTTATTATGGCTCTAACAGTGGATTTGGGAAGGTTTAGCTTCTTTGAAATCTTATCATAGCCCTCCCCATTGGTATGGCATGCTACAACAAGCTTCCTGACGTCTTCGCTGTGTTCCTTAGTTTTAACCATGGCGATTGAAAATTATAATTCAGTCACTTATAATAGTTTAAATAAATCGCTATCTAAAAATTATCTGAAAAAAATTATTCACTGAATTAGCGTTAAACAAGCATAATATGGCTATAAAAAAGTTCAGAAAGCACGTAAACCGGAAATTGATTGATATTATACTGATACTAAAAGAAAAACAAAGCCGTGCCAATAATTTTGAACAAGGGTTTTTTGCAATTATGTTTGTTGTTCCTTTGTTATTTATTTTTTCTAAAATCCGATTCCTGCATCGGAAAGGCCAGTTAAAAATACATAATATACTTTGTTATTTTCTTTAATTTAATCCCTTTTTTAGAATTTATTAAACAAAATTTAACTTTTATTTTACCGTGCCAATAAATATGATCATCACTGTATATATATATATATATATATATATAAATATATATATATATATATATATATATATATATATATATATATATATATATATATATATATATTCGCCCTTTGGAAGGTCTTGTTTTTAATCCTTCAGGGAGACTAGCCTCCCTCCTCACCAAACAAGTCTGGTGGGGGAAACAGTTTAGTCGCCGGTGAATGAACTCTTTTTCTGGGTCAACGGCCAACTAGCACCGTGTGTATTTCTGGGTGGGTGTGTATATGTGTATTGGGTAGAGAGAGCTCCCGTATGCCGTGGTGAAGGACACCTTTCTAGGATAAGCAAATCTCGGATTTAAAAAAAAACATAAAGCGTAAAAACAGTACCCGCATTAAGCTGGTTTGCAGTTTAATTTTGTTTCTGCCTTTCTTGCTCTTGCTTGTTGCTGGATTTCAACATTTTGAACCGAGACAGAGAGACTTAGCTGTCGTACAAACTAAGACTCTGTAACATCATATTTGTATGGATACTCACTCAGACATTTTGGCTCATGGATTTTAATTTTTTTAGGGAGTGACACTCGTCTGACAAGACGTTGCAATCATCATATATATATATATATATATATATATATATATATATATATATATATATATAATTACATGCAGAAATAGCCTGACAAGGCCAAAGAGAAGACAAGCGAAGCAGTAAAACTGTATCTGCGTGCCTGAACACTAGACGGACATATGCATGTCAATTTGGACATATTTTATTGTTAATAAAATATAGATTGTTTTTAGCCAATTTACATAAAATTTGAGACATAGAAAAATATTATAAACTTCGAAAAGCGTAAAAATGTTAACGTATCTTGATAACATAAAGTAAAAGATGAGCATGTCAATGTTTAATTTGACAAGCTTCAAGAACTTTCCTTACAGGTGTATAAAGTTTATTGTAAATTAGAGTAAATTTTCAATATGAAAATTTTATTCTCTCCCTCACTATATATATATATATATATATATATATATATATATATATATATATATATATATGTATATATGTATATATGTGTGTGTGTATGTGTGTGTGTGTCTGTATATATATATATATATATACATATATATATATATATATAACATTAATTTTAGAGTTTTACACACACACAAACACACGCACAAACGCACACACACTCACACATATATACATAATGTCGCAATATTACGACTCATTCAGTTATTTTGACATATACCTATTCGTAAGTATTTATATTTCTATCTTTTGCTATATCGATATTTCAATATATTTTTCAATCTTTCGATATTGTTATCATTCAGTATAGTGATATCTCGGTGGGTTTAAATGTTTTATTACTTATATTTACTGATTTCCATTTACTTTAGCTCGTCTATGTAGTCCACACTAAGCAGCTGTTCCAAATACGCTTAGTATGACATTAGCCCCTGGCCGTTAGCCCATTGGCGATTTGCTCACTAATATTAGCATCGGGCATTCATGCGTCCATTGGGTCTATCCAGAAGAAAAAATGGAAGACAGCCACGTAATTCCTAGACAAAATAACCAAGCCTGAAGTAGTATTTTTCTAAGATCTGTATACATGTACGCGTCAGTGTGTGTGTGTGTGTATTTGTGTGTGTAATTTTGTGTGTATATGTGTGCCCGTGTGTATGCTCCTCAGTACAATCATGTTTTGTTTTTTCCCTATATACGTGTCCGTCCAAGTGTGCGCCTATGCTTTTGTCTATTCTGGCTTGTTTTTTTTTTTGGGGGGGGGGGCTTTAGTCTGTTATACATCTTACACATTATAGATGGTATTTATTTGCTCCCCCACTGAGCAAATTAGGCACAAGGCCGTTTTTAATGTGAGGTAAAAACCAGCTCCCCTAAAAGTAGGCAAAAAGGGGGCACTCTGGTTACCAAAAATAGTAATTGTCCCAGTATAGAGGGTTTCCCCTCCATTGACTGGTACAAATAATCTTAAGTGCAGCATCTGCCGGAACAGATACTACACTTTGATCTTGTCCCGATCTTACACATTATAGATAGGCGCCAATATTCCGTTATTATTTTTTTATATAATGGAGTTCAATTCACCTAAAACCAAGCATCTGGAATATAACGCTTATTCACTTATTTAGCTGGACGGTGATACACTCACGTGCGAAATTGGAAAGGATGGCTGAGATAAAAAAAAAGACAGCTAAACACGTATTTCGCAACATTAGACTTGGCTATAACTATGGATATCACTTCCGTAGCATTACTTCCCACATGAGATCATGTTCTTAGAAACAAACTCTGTTCATGGATGTTTTCTCACGAATATGTGTGCATAACTTTAGATAAAGCTGCGCGCGTGTGCACTTATCTCTGTACGTACGTACTTGCTCAGGTGCATGCATTCAGTGTTGGAATTTGTATTTTTTATCCATTGATAGGGTTAGACGATGTATGACGGATAGGTTTTCGTGTGCGGTTGTAACTTTTGTATATGCGCGTGTGTGCGGCTGTACGTCTGTAGATAGATGAGTATGACGGAGTAAATATGGATTGGAAATTCAGGACACACTCTTAAATCTGTTTCAGAAATTTTGGATAAGCGAGTTCACATACTAGTAGAAAGAAGGAGACAGACACATCATTAAAACTGGGCTAATATATTTCGATCGATAGGTTTGACCATATTCGTAAGGGTATGTTTCATTGCTAATCAAAACATCACATTTTTTACACGGTTAGAAGTAAAAATACGGAGCCGTGTGAGATACGATTGTAGGAGGCAGAATACTATATACATCGGGTGTAGTAGATGTGTATGTACGTTGTGTGTGAGCAAGCATTTATATTAGTGTGCATTTGTACTTCCATAAATTTATATATCTCTGTGCATCTTTTATGTGTGTATCTCTTTACACGTTAGTATTGGGGTGTCTGTGTATATGTATATATTCATATGCGTATACTTGTGTTTTTATGTGTATGTATATGTGTGGTTGGGTATAACACATTTATGAGCATGTGTACATGTAAGTATGCTTATGTCTATGTATCCGTATGCATTTTTGTGTATACACCTATGTACTATTATATACGCACGTATACTTAATTGTGTCTGTATATACGCAGATACGTGTGCGTCTGTACATACTGATGAATTTTCTGTATATAAGAACATAACGTATGTTTTATCCGTGAAAATGTGTGTATAAATGTATGCATTTTTATGTGTACCCGTTTGTATTTGTGTGCATAAAACTATGCATTTTTATGTGTACTGTTAGCATTTATGTGTATAAACGTATAACAATTTTACTGTGTACATGCGTGCATTTGTATGTATAAACGTATACATTTTTATGTATAAATGTACACATAAGTTAGCCCATGCATACGTATGTACTTGTACGTCGTTATGGACTTATGCATTTGTGTGTATTTGTTAAGGTATGTACGTTCTGCGCGAGCATGTGTCTGCCCACACCTATGTATTACGGTGTCTTTAACGTATATATTTACCTAGTCTCGTACATGTACTCTTTTGTGTGTCAGTACAGGTGAGTATATTTGTCGGTGAGTACATGTATGTATGTGCGTGTCTATGCATATGTTTGGTGTATGTGTAAAGATGTATATCTGTATGCAATTTTGATTCAGATTTGGAATTAATTCTTTTTTTTTTTCTGCTCTGTATTACCTGAACCGCAATGCCCGATCTTCGCATTTGCTTTTTTTATTCTCTTAATCCGTTGTGGTTGCCTGCTAATGACGTCGACTCTTCACATGTCTTGCCGTGTCCGTTTTTAGAGAGTAGATATCCAGAGAAGGTATTCAAAGACGCACTTCTTCCTTGCCCCGTCGGTCAGCTCGCCAGAACAAAAAACGTCTATTTCCACTCTCAAGCAAACACGGAACGTGACGATTTCATACAAACTTATTTATGCCTATTATCTCCGTTTACTTTGTTAACGTTCTCGCAGTATTTTATTCTTTTAGCTTTTTCTTATTTTAAGTCATATCTTTCTTATATTTTTATTCTATGTTTTGCTACGACTGGATGATCTCTGTGTGTAGTTCTTATTGTATTTCTTACTTTATTTATTCGGAAAAGTTACGCGCATTTTTTTCCTGCATGGCTTCTATGTTATACAAAAAAGTAAACCCCATAAAAACACAGCAACTGTCCTTTAGCATAGATTCAGAGTATAGTGCTGGTGTTAGTGTTTCACCTAGGTTTTATCGGTCAGTTTAAAAGAAATTCTTCTAGAATGTAATAATTTTTACATATTTTTCTAATCCAAAATGTCCTATTTTAAAATACTGGATTTTCTCGATATAAAATCAGAGTACTTGTCAAACTTTAATTTCGGTTTGAAGCTAGTAAATATGAACGTACTTCCTAGTCTAATAATTGTTATTGCATATCAACCTTTTTTTAGGCTAATTTTAGACTTTGCTAATTTAATAAATAGCAGTTATGTCTTAATTTCGTAATACGAACAGATAAATGACAATTTAAGACGCCTCTAATACTACGATTGAATTTACAGTTTCTCTTTACGCTTAGTGTTTCTTGTACCAGGCGGTAGTTTAATAGTTAATCACAATTGTAGGATTACCCGGAGTTGCACGAGACAATTAAAACAATAGTTTAAAAACTGAGTGTAAATTTTTTATCACTCTACCTCCCTCAATGCATCAATCTCTTTTTCTTTCTCTTTTTTATTATTGTTTAATCGACGAGAACTTTGCGAAAAATAAAGCCAAATTTGGAAACAGTAGCCCGAATAAACCTACATTGTTCGCGCATCGTTTTGTAGGATTGGATTTGTTAAAACCGTGCTCTTCTTTTACATATTGTTTTCCTGATTTTTGCAAAACATTTATATGTGTTTGATTAATAAAGCTAATATTACTCAATCTTAATTAATTAAGTCAATTAATATTAAATTGGATTTCATTGTAAATGTACATTTCCGAATTTTTATATATAAATATATTTTGGTTAACAAATAATAATAATAATAATAATAATAATAATAATAACAATAACAATAACAATAACAATAATAATAATAATAACAATAATAATAATAATAACAATAACAATAACAATAACAATAATAATAATAATAACAATAATAATAATAATAATAACAATAACAATAACAACAACAATAACAATAACAATAACAATAATAATAATAACAATAACAATAACAATAACAATAATAATAAAAATAATAATAATAATAATAATAATAATAGTAATAATAATAATAATAATAATATTAATAATAATAACAACAACAATAATAATAATAACACATAGGTGAAATTAACATACACAAGTTATCTTCCAAGGACACTCCCTATCACCATTAATGTTCATCATAGCTATGATGGCCCTGAACAGTATTCTGAGAAAATGCCAGGCTTGATAACTTTTTTCTTATACTGAAGAAAAAATGAACCACCTGATGTACTTAGGTTATTTGAACCTTTTTGCAAAGACCGAAAAGGAGATAGGGACACTAGTTAACACTACGAGTATCTACAGCCAGCATATCCAAATTGAATTTAGAACGGAACAGTATGCACTACTGGTTATAAGAAAGGGAAAACTGGAAACGACAGAAGGAATGGAACCACCCAACTAAACGGAGATAAGGGATTTAGGGGAACAGAACAAGAAGACTATAAATACTTGGGAATTCTGGAAGCGGACACCATCAAACCAACAGAAATGAAAGAGAGAATGGGAAAGGAAACTCCTGGAAACGAAAGTAAATAGCAGACACATAATAAAAGGTATAAATACATGGGCAGTATCACTAATAATATACTATGGACCGTTTGCAGGGTGGACAAAAGAAGAAATGAGGCAACTAAATCAGAAGACCAGGTAACTCATGACCGTGCACAATGTACTACACCAAAAAAATAATATTGACAGACACTACTTGAAAAGGACAGACTGCGAGAAGGGCTGGTCTTCATAGAACGCTCTGTGACTGGCACAAAAAAGAACTAGAAAAATACATATGGCAAAATACTGAAAGGATAATTATGGCAGCGAGAGATACTGAAAAATACCAAAAACAGAAAACAGAGAGACAAAGACAAAACAAGAAATTAAAAATTAAAGAAGAGACACCTACACGGAAGATTCATAAGAATGACAAAGATAAGAATAATGAAAACACGTGGGCATGGATGCGAAAAGGACACGAAAACCGAGAAACTGAATGTCTAATAACTGCAACACAAGATAACTCGATAAGAACCAACCATATCAGAGAATAGATCGATAAAACATAAGAAAACGGCAAATGCAGACCCTGTGGACAAAGAGACGAAACAATAAACCATAAAGTAAGTGAATGCAGCAAACTGGTCCAAAGGGAATACAAAAAACAGGCAGGATCAAGTGAGGAGTGTAGTACACTAGGAAATATGCAAACAACTGCATTTTGAGCGTACAGAAATGGTACAACCATAAGCCGTCAAAAGTACATGAAAACGAGAACCACAAAATCCTATGGGGCATGGACATGCAAACGGATAAACCCATTCAAGCAAGAAGACTACATGTCGTAAGAAAGAAAAATCCTGTCAAATCATATTTAGCTGTCCCAGCTGACCAAAGAGTGTACATGAAAGAAAAGGAGAAACGGGGCAAATGCACAGAGCTAACCAGAGAGTCAAAAGGGATTTTGATGATGAAGAAAGTCAGAAACATAGCTATAATAGTGGGAGCACTAGGAACAATTCCGAAAAAGTTTGAAAAAAAATGGGAGAAATTTGAATCGGAGGTATGGCTGCAAAGATACAACGCGTAACGATAATAAAAACGGCTGAAATATTAAGGAAACCCCTTGAATGCGAAGAATAATACACATGAACCACACACACACACACACACATACACATATATATATACACACACACACACACACACACACATATATATATATATATATACGATGCTTAAGAGGAAACATAATAGCAAATGTTTATATTGGTTCGCACATTAATTGCTAAAAGCAATAAATATAGAAAAATTGAAGATTTTCAAGTTTTTAAACCATTTTTAATACATAGCATAAGGGAAATGAACAGAAATGTGGCAGAAAGGAAATATTGTGTTTTTCTTGTACTTTGATGTATATCAGACACTTATATTTAGCCGTTATTGTTTTATATAAAATATTACGTTTAATGTTATTTTGTAAAACCGAAACTCACTGGATTTGCATACTAGTAGATATATATTTATATAGATTTTCTTTTGTCCAGTAGGGCAGTTTTTTATTTCTGCTTTCTGTTTACCTTGTGTAATATTTCCTATAATAATCGCTATTACATAATCGTTTCGATGTAAAATTTGTTTTAATGCCTATAATTTCAAAAAGGATAGGAAAAATATATAAACTGACTGGTACATTGTGAGCTTTTCGAATTCCAATTATTTTTAATAATATTTGATTACAGTGATTAAGGAGTTTTATGTATCGGCATAACCACCTTTCCCACCTGACTACAACTTGAATGTCTTCAAATCCAACATAAACAAATTCCTGACAAACCGCCCCCTTAAGTAAGACCCTCTATCAAATCTCCAATACTAATGATTACTACAATGCTATCTCATTGATTACTGTACACGCAATAACCCCTATCCCTGAGTGGCCTCCGGGCCTTGATAAGTGGTGGCCCCCATGTAAAAATAAACCAAAATAAAACGTTAACGTTATATTTGCTTCACGTATAATTAAGTTTGGGCTTTTGTTGCATCTTGGATTTATTTATATCAATTGCCACAGAGAAAACAAACAATAACCGCAATTGATTCGCTGATGTTGGTTCATGGAGAAGTACATAAAATTATGTTTACTCTTTTAATAATAAAGATAATATTACACCATGTACTGGGTGAAGCGATAGAATAAACGCTTTTGAAAAGACAACCTGATTCAATATCCGTGTGAAAAAAAAACCCGGTTTGCTTTTTATATATAATTGATAGGAGCTTTCTATCATGTATGAAAGCTACACAATGATTTACTAGCGAAATCGACCTGTGCCGCTTTTTTTTCTTTTACACTTATCAAGGCTCAGAAGCCACTCAGGGATAAGGGTTATTGCAAGTACAGTACGTCAGTGTGTAGATTCAGTGAAGTGTTTACTTGAGAGGCGGTTGATTAGGAATTTGTTTACGTTGGACTTGAATACATCCAGGTTGCAGTCAGGTGGGAAGCAGGCAGATGGAACAGAGTTCCACATGCATGCAGTTCTAAGAAAGAAGCTTTGTTCATGGAATCTCCGTTTTGATTTATGCACAGATAAAGAGTGGGGAACATTTGTGACATTGGATTCAGCTAGACAGGTGTTTTTTCATGAAAGATTGGCGAGGGGGAACCCAGAGATTGGAGTTCAAACGAACACCTGTAATGGAAATAAGGATAAAACAAGGATAAGCTCGCAACGTCTCTTCTGTGCGAGAGTTAGTATAACAGTACAACTGCCAGCACTCTAAAAATGCATCATTTGATGGCCAGGAATAACAGTGACTTGCAGAGAGTGATGAAAACAAAGTTTCTAGCAACGGTTATAGTCTTTGGTGTTGTTTCAAGCGAGGACACCATCATGCAACCTCACATCTTCGAAGACGACTTGAAAGTATACACCAAAATGTTCCCGTAGGTGCTGAAAACTTTGACGAACCGCTGGTGCAAGCATGTGGCCGCTGGCAGAGCCTGAGTGTTGCAGCCGGACGACGCCGTCTCCCAATTTAAAAGAAACCCAGGTTTGGCCTCAGAAAAAAGTGCTACGACGTTGTACCCTTTTCTCACAGGTCTCTCTTCTCCCCCATCTGATCCCCCTGACTACTTCGGTTAGCCAAAAAGACCCCCCACAACATCAAAGCCAGGATGGTCGCTGTCATATGCCGAGCATTCACCGAGCTCCGGCCGGAGCTTGCGGAAAAGGCATACTATCTGGTATGGAGGCAATGATCGAGGCTGAAGGCGGCTACATTGAATTGATGTCAGCTCTACTACACAATAAAGTTACTTGGATTATTTTTTTCAATAAAAGTTATAAAATATATCTGAAGTGTTCTCTTTCGTTCCGCCCTATAAATTGCAAAAAATACGCACCCTCAGCACTCCTCACCAGAAAGCATGCTTTAAGCAAATAATAGTATGTTAACTCCTTTTCAAACAAAGAAAATAAGTGTCTGAGGTTTGTTTTCTTAGAATTTGATGGAAACAGCAACGTATCCAGTCGATAGGGAAAACAATAGTTCTGCAAGTATGTACACTAAGGCGGATGGAAAGAAAACCGTGCCAGTTAATATACCCTAAATAATATGTTGAACATTATTAAATTTAAA
>NC_136512.1:80660733-80720733 GCF_053919585.1 Euprymna scolopes | reverse complement strand
TCTATGGGCAAACTAAAGAACCTCCTGTAATCCCATCCCAAATCATTATCACACCATCAAATTGTTTGCGCCTTAAACGCTGATGACGATGTCGTCCATCTCGGATCCATCCCTTGCTCCAGTAATCTGGCCATCAAGAATATGGCGTACTTCATCCGTGAACAAAACTTTTAAAAATCCGTTTTCATGTTGCCTATTTCAACCGTTGTTCTATGTGATGTTTTTTTAATGGAGGCTTTGTCACGTCTTAACAGACTTCGCCACTATTTTCAGAAGGCGACATCGAGTACTTTTTGAGAGATTTTTAATCCGGCTTGGTCAAAAATTCACGACTTGTCCGCTCAAGTTTTTGGTTAATTTTGAGTAGAGAACGGCGTGAAACAACTGTAAATTTACCTTTATCAGTGATCTTACGCATTATTGTAGAGTCCGTGACAAAGTTTGATGGTTGTTTCCTATCATTTTCGATATTTCGAGGGTTGTTTTTACTTTTACTAGTTTTCTGTAATAAGGCTCTTTTCAGAACTACTCAACCCCCCTTTACGATCCATTTTATTGACTAAACAAACTGCCTTGTTAATTATTTGACACACTTCAAAGATCGTGGAGTCAGCAATTACGATAGAAAGTTGCTTACATTGCGCGGAAGAGTCCGAAAGTTTCACAGTTCGCGCAGCTCAGCATTTCCAACATTTCTGAAGCTTTTGATACGAAACTACAGTTAAGTTTCTGAAATTGGTAAAAAAATGTTATCTCGTTAATAATTTGACGCGCAGTATATATATATATATATATATATATATATATATATATATATATATATATATATATACATATATATATAATACTAAAAGTCTATGGATCTTGTATGTTTGCAATCAGATTTCCGGTTTTCAACATCCGGTTGCGCATGCGTAAATAGCAACGTCTTCAATCCGTTATTCCAATTCCGGAATTTTTATATCGCTTTTAATACAAACAATTTCATTTAATTTGATCAAATAGTTATTTATATATACAAATAATACATAGATTCATAGATAATTATAATATATATTATAAAATCTATTTATCTATGAATCTATTAATAATATGAAATATTACCCTATACAATTTATGGAAAGAAAACACCTCTCACTTTCCCTCTAATAGATTTCAACACTCCTACTCCCTCTGTTTTCGTTACGTACGCGAGAAATAGTTACGTGTATGGGAGCGATGTAAAACTGGATAGAGTTATCCCCCTTAACTAATGCAGACCTTTTTACTAGAGGGCGTTATTACAAAAAAATTTCTTTTTCTTCTTCCCATGTTTTTTAAAGTCGTCTGCTTACATTTCCAAACGGAAAATCGGTAAATGCACACATATCTATTACATTAAATAGTGTTTTCCTTTACACAATGGGTACTGAATGTTTGCTTAAATTAAATGAAAAAAGTTACATTTTATTTTCATTTTCTATTTAAAAAGCCATTATTAACATGTGGAGAGTGTTTTTTTAATTATTCTGTACTTTCAACTAACAATTTCATTTAAAAGATGATATATCAAAATTTGAATTTAACTATAACAAGGATTATGATACCTGTTCAGTGCATATTTACCTATAAGTATGACCAACCACTTATAATTCAGTAACTGTAATTTAAAAAAAAATAACAATTATAATAAACAGAACGACTCATAGAAATCTATCTATATTCTTTTTTCATTTTAATATACTTTCATAGAAATGCTTCTGTTATGTAAAAAAAAACTATTTTCTTTATGCCACAAGTGTCACGCTCATACATGAATTCCATAGCTAATATAACGTACTGACCCAACGGGTCACGGGTGGTCTAGTATATATATAAATTTCTGTAGAAATATTATTTATAAGAAGCTCTATATGAATACAACGTAATATATAGAATAAATCTTTTTTTTAGACGCGTGTGTCATCTTCGACGATGTAATGGTAAAATATAATGGTAACTGCAGCTTCTCTTCCCAATTTTCGGATTCTCGCCATGGTATATCACATTTTACTTCCATTTGGTAGATTGATTGTTGCGATTTCTTCTGATGAGATAAGGACATATTAGATTCACTAATTGATATAATTATTAAGTGATTGATTTTGCGCTGCGAAACATCCACTGTCAGGAACTGTAAGGATCAATTGATGTAAAGGAATACAATATAAACATTGTCAACATCTTGTATTTTGGAATATAATGTTTTGCCATTTATATATATATATATATATATATATATATATATATATATATATATATATATATATATAAAGGGCGAGGATTAATAATTGTTAACTTACAAAGTTTTCGTATGAGGAACCACGACGAAAAGAATGTTGATATGTACGATCGTTTCGGACGATAACCTTTTATTCATTCAATATTTAGAAATATCCTTATCAAAGCAGTGTTGCTCACCGAGATGCCAAATCACTATTTAAAAAAAAACAATATGGAAACACTCATTTACAGTGAATAACAATGTATATTTACTTCAATAAGTTGATTCAAATTTAGTGTCTTTTCTCCTCCCTTCCCTTCCACATATGCTGATGAGAAGACTATACCACGAAATAATTACTAATTTTTAGATTGTTTAACTTGTAAATATCGACTGAATTAAAAGAATATCATTTAGGAAACGATAGTACATATGAATACATTTTTATGTTTACTACTATGAAAATTGGTTGGTAATTTAGTAATTATAAATCCGTCACTTTTTCTGTGTATATAGCTCTAGGTAATGACAGCTATAGATCTTATAATTGCAATACTCTGAGCACGAAACAAATATATTGACTGAGACATTTTCCCTCTAACATCATCAAGAATTTTATTTATTTCGTCACATATGATGCCCTCGCCAGACGTCACCTTCCCATTATGTTATCTAACACTTTCTCTACTCTTCTGATAAGAAGCATTGGGCTTCGAAAGGTCTTGGCACAAAGAGTCCACTTTTACCCCCAAGTAAATTTATGTATATCTTTATTAAATAAATGACTCATTCTAAATTTTCTTGCATATAGTGTTTGTGAATTCACTTTCCACTCATAATATCTCATATATATATATATATATATATATATATATATATATATATATATATATATATATATATATCGAAAAGAAGTCTACAAGGATAGATTAACAAATCTTTGCTTCGTATTTGGAGAATCGTGCAGAAAGAGAAATATTCCATAGCTGCACTGTTTAGAAAGTGTGAGTCGATAATTTAATCCCCATGCATTAAACACGCGTCTGAAAACATAAAGAATTGCTAATCTAAATACAAAAATACATTTGCTTGTGTGTTATTAATCACATTCAATGTTCATTTGATTTCATAATAGAAAGTTAATTAGAAAATGTTAAAGAGTATTCGAGTCGGATCAGTCTATATGTGTTCTTTCAATCATCATATGACAGTGTGAAAGAGATTATGTAGTTGCCTTCGTAGTTTCAGCTTATGTATCATTCTGTGAGTTAAGAGGTAGTCTTCTTAAAGCCGATATAAATGCGTGGTTAACGGACCAAGCTAAAACGATATGCAATTTTACATGTAGGGCTTTGTTCAAAACTCTGTTTACCTTAGATAATGTCGTAATTAATCGAATAGGATGTATTCTAGATGCTTCCAGAAGTACCATGGCTGAGGACGTTGCTCAAAAGATCGGTATTTATCCGTTATAAACTGAACCAACTTGCAACAACGCAACTCGTAATCCCCACCCGTTCAGTCTCGAAATAAAAATCCTCTGTAAGAATAGCTCTGCGTGTAATTTAAATGCAAAGGTTGTGCAATCTCAAACTAAATCTCTCCAGAATCGACACTGATATAATCCAGGGAAAGAAGTCCAGAACGATTGGAAGCAATGTTTAGATAAGCGGAGAACAAATACAACAGCTGGAATTCTCCTAGGGTCATCCATTTTTTTAACTGACCAGGCTACAATTTGTTTAACTTCGGCGATCGAACGGTAACCGTTGTGTTAATGTGATAAAGGTGCATGGAAACTAATTATTTTAGAGTAAATTCTTCACAGCTGGAAATATTAATGGCCGTTATTATACAAACACCAGTCAGAGAAACGCGAAGTTATAAATAACTATAGATATTCTTATGCTAGAAAAATTGTATTTCCCTGTCGATTGATATTTTCAGTTTTGAATTGCAAAAATTATTTTACAAACCATAGCTGATTGGCGGTATGTTACTGTCACTTTTGGCATAGGGTTATCAATTGTCATTCCATAAAACCAGCTTACAACAATCTAGTATAAGCACCAATGTTTGATACAATATAAAAGCACATGAAAATACAACTTACGGGCAATGTATTCAGAAAATAGTAGCTTGATAAGAAAGGTCTTGCCATTTTTAACTTTTAAATTGTGATGAAGACATCTTAGCCCAAATAAAAAAAAATAATTGAACGAAATAAGCCCCATCTGAATCCACACGCGTTTTCCAACGTAAAACGAGTGTATTTATGCAAGTCACGTAAAAATCTTGCGTTCTGGTAGCGATCAAGTCGTTGAAGACGTTTTTGATATCACCTAGGTATTTGAAGTATTTCTCAAGCAAAAAGTTGTAAAGATGCTTTAAAAAATGGTAGTCCGTATGTGAAAGGTCTGGATATTTTGGCGGATTAGGCAGAGTTTTTTTTTGCAAATTCGTTCAATATCTGCAGATTCGATTTAGCAGCGTATGGTAAGGTTGTTGAATTTTTATGGGTTTAATCCATTTGTAAACAGTATTTTCTATCGTAATGGTTCTGCCTGCATTAAAACAGTTAAATGGATAAGACAGGTTGCAGACCGAACAGGCAGAATCACCTTGTTATGGTTCATCCCTGGCTTCAAGAAATTTCGTGGAGCATTGTCGGCGGCTAACCGCTGAGCTGATTCTCGCCGGTTGTCATAAAGAACCTAATTTTCATCGAACGCCCTAATACCGTCGGGAAACAGCTCGTTCTTGTTGCGTAAAGAAGGAAAGGCAGCAATACATGAACTGAACTCTGTGGATTGGCTTTGACTAAGGTCGTTAATTTATCGTCGTTCACACCCGATGGCCGATCACCTCGCTAGTCATCTTCGAGACGCAAGTCGCCGCCACAAAATTTCCTAAACCACCGTAGCGCCGTGCATTCAGTAGTGGTTTCTGAGAAAAAAACCCTCTTCATTGATATTGCGAGCTATTTCAGTTACTTTTGGCCTAGGCTGAATTGAAATAACTTCATTTTGCAAATTTGCTCTTTTCCTCTCCATTTTTATTCAACGTTCTAAATCAGAAACAATTAGTTTAAAAGGATTGTAATTTAAACGATTAGATAATAAGAGAAATGCTCTTAAAATGATGTATAAATAAAGGTATTATTTCGAAAAGACGTGGAAATGCATTCGATAAAATAAAAATAATAAGTCAGAAAGAACGTCTTCTATACCGAATATGTTACAGCTCCTAGTTAGCCTATCTACAAAAGCTCGAACTCAGTGCCGTGAGCAGGTTTATATTTAATATTAGAGAGATTCAGCCTCCCCTAAAAGAAGATATAATAAGTAAAATTAAAATTACAATTAACAGAACAGTTTTCTTTGCTGTATGGACATAGAATAATCAAAAGAGCTAGTAAAACAGATATTGCACTTTAATCGCTATAAAAAAGAGCATTATATTTATCTTAAAAGCAGGCCATTTTTCATGAGGTCGGCTTGTTGGAATATCCCATGAGGAATATGTTTGATGGATTTACGATGCAAACAGAACAAGCCACAACAATCATAAGTCTCATGGCATCGACACTAAACTTGACCCTTCATGGAAAACGCTCTAAACAAAATGCGAACCCATTTCTTAGGCAAAACGTTTTAAAGATGCGGTAATTGAAATGCTTAGAGAATATAGCTGAGAATGCAGATTTTGTAGCAAAATCCGTTCAATATCTGCAGGGTCGGTTTAGCGGCATATGGTCCACCAATGTTGTGAAAGAGATTGAGGCGTTTTCTGTTGATTAATGCTGGGTATCGTTGTCGAAGATTCTGATACATTTCATCCATTTGTTGACAGTAGTTTTCGGCCTGAATGATGTTGCCTGCATTAAGAACAGTGTAATGAATGAGACCGGTCACATACCACCGAACAGGCAGCATCACTTTGTTATTGTGATACCCTAGCTTAAGGAAATGGCATGGGTCTTCGTCGGCGTCTAACTATTGAGCTACTTCTCGCCGGTTATTGTAAATAACCTTATTTTCATCGTAACTCACAACCCGGCAATCAAGCAAAGACGATTATCGCAAAGAGATTAGATGGCAATTTACCTTAGACTTCAAAAGATGTTACTGAAATTGGCAGCTATATTATAGTAGAGTATTAAAACGGTAAGTTGATGGAGACCGCATCAAACATGGTGGCACAAAAGAAACAGGTAATATTATAGACAGAAGAACTAATGGTGTGATAGAATTTATAGAAAATACTTGTTATTGGGAACATCGTGTCTGTGAAAGAGAGATTAAAAAAACGATAATAAAGTAAGAGAGCTAATCAAAGTTTTAATATGTTTCTCAACGTCGTCAACAACACTTAATTAGGATATAGATTCACCAGCCCAAATAGGAATGAAACCGTACATCACAGTTTTGGCACGATGGTCTTCTTGGGAAAATCAAGTCTTAAGAAATCACTGGGCGACTGCTTAATATAATGCAACCCTTCTTCAATAAGAAAGAATCCAGGTTGTATTTGACAGTTGTACATCTAAACAGTACGATACACATACTGATGTACCTCAGAAGTCAGTTCTTGGACCTTAATTCTTCCTAATATTCATAAATGACCTCCCGGATAACAATTACTCTGAGATGGGTATATGTGACTGATGACACAATGCTTTATAACAGGCACGAGGGGAAAACAAGTGAACAAATATCTAAGAGAATGGCAGAGAAACTAGAGAAAGACCTCCTATCTGTGGTTTAATGGGAACAAAAATGGGTGATCATATGCAATGCTCCCAAGACTATGCTTGCTTCCTTCAATATTAACAAGAAACCTTCTCCACCACCAATAGCTATGACTAAATGTACATTATCTAAACATTACTTCTTTCAAACTCCCAGGCTTAATATCGACAGGGAATATGAGTTTTAAGAGATACATTGAGAGCATTGCCAACGCTGCTGCAAGAAAGGTGGGTTCTCTCTATCATGCTAGAAAGTTGCTTACGACAGAAAGTATCCTGTATCTCTACAAGGCAACCATTTTCCCATGTATGGGTATTGTTGTAACATTTGGGATGGTGCCTCCGCTACCAGTTCCTCAATACTGGACAGCATTCAAAAGAGAGTCGCAAACCTAATCGGTCCTGAACTGTCATCTAGGCTTCAGCCTCTGTCCCATCGACATACTGTTGCATCCCTCTGCCGGTTTTACAAGTGTTTAATGGTAGATGCTTCGACGACGTGTAAGCCCTTGTAGACTCTCGAGGAAAATATCCCCGCCAGACTTGACAAGCAGCAAAATCCCACCCCTCCATAGTAGAGATCCTTAGTTGAAGAATACCTTCTACTCTAATATTTTTCTGTGCAAAAAACTGTTAATTATCTCTATGTATAAATATGCTAAGCTTTCGATTAACGTTTTTATTGATAAGTCGATTGTAGAATATAAAGGAAAAATGAGAGATCTAATTCTGTATAATGATTGACACATTCTTCCCCCGTAATTAGTTTTTTTTATTATTTTTATTTTTACAATGTGTTGGACGCCTTAAGTGTTAGTATCGCGGCATTTTGGCAGATATAACGTCTTACTTTCTTTTGGTACATCGTGCCTAACTCGGAACTCTACTTTCCCGAATCGACAGAAAATTTCCAAGGGAATCTTTATTTAATCACTTGCCCTGCATGCTATTATTTACGCAATTCTTAATCGAATTCATAATATCGCAGGTGATGAGGATCGAAGAACGTTAATTAGAACTGCATTTTGCTTAGTATTTCCCCGTTACAACACAAGAATTGTTTTAATTATTCTACTTAGAATTACTTAGATATAAGGGATTTGTTCATAGCATAATACTTAGAGACTAACTTCTACTAAATAAAACTAGCACAAGTATACCTAATATTTTGAACCAAACGTAATTTATCAGAACTTTTTCTTTCAGGTGCTTTTCTCCATTGGCTATACTTTAGGATTCCGCTCAGGATTTGAAAACATACATGCTATTTTTGTCAAGCGATTCCCAGTAAAATAAATTAATGTGGCTTTTTTTGTGGCAAAAGAAATACTCTAGGATCTTCATCCTGTCAGTGGTTCTGGATATGCCCTTAAACTCTATCCGATGGTGAGGCTTCAGATTGTGAGATTTGGGGAGTGTGGATCACCCCTTAATTGTAATTACTCCCAGGTTCACTCTGACCCGGAGTAGTAGTACCTGTTATGGTCCTAACTATGGGGTAAATAGAAACCGATTTGAAAAAAAAAATTTATATAAAAGAATTCTTCAACATCACTGAATTCGGCATTAAATAACCTAAAAAGGGTTGCTTTGCCGTAAAACAAAAACAACCAACCAACCAACAATCATCCTGTCAGACGTTCTTTCTACTTGACGTAAAAGTAATTTTATTGACTAGTGCCTGAGATAGCCCTACTAGGGAATACCGATATGTTTACATCCGCTATATTTTAAAGGTACGAGTGGTCACCCTTTTAAGGTGCTGGATTGAGTCTCTCCGCCTTTATCTAATATATAAAGGGCTATATATCTGCCTGTATGTCTGTCTGTCTGTTTGTCAATCTCCATATACTCAGACTTTATATCTTCTGAAAATAAAAGTCGCAGAGCGGCGCTATGTGGCCTCAAATGATTGGACTTTAAATAAACCGTTCTTGTATTCGTCTTAAGCCGATTTAAAATTTGCCAAAAAATTGTCGTACATTTTGTACATTATCCGTAGTTTATTTTTAATTTTTAAATTATTGTTATTCGTGTCATGTTGATACAGTGGTAACGTCACCAGCTTGAAATGCTGAAGTTTTACCTTTGGTTTGGATTCTAGCTTTTGCTTTACTTGATAAATTATGGCTCTAAAATAGTATATACGTAACCTGGACGGATTAAAATATACATAACCGAATTTTAAGAGCTATCCAAGCCGGGCGCCACCACACGCTAGTCTAATAATGAAAAAAACTTTATGCCTGATGTCTGTCTGTTTGTGCGTATGTCTATTTTCCTTGCGTCTACCTCCCTCCCAGAGAGGCTTTTCTGGCCTTCGGGCAATGGAAAAAGTATAGTATGTTCCGGCAGATGCTGCAATCATAGACCATACGAGGGGGCACCTACACGTATAAGACAATTGCTCTTGTAGCAATCAGGTATTAGGAAATGTAGGGGAAACCCTTCATACCAATTCTCACTATCCAACTCCCCTACTCCCCGGGGAGCTGGTCCCCATGCCCCCAATCTTTCCACATTAAAAAAACGGCCTCGTGCCTAATTTGTTAAATGCAGACGCAAATACATCACTTATGTCTGTTTGCCTCGCCATTTTTAAACTATATCGCTTCCGAAAGTAAAAGACGCAGAGGGACCTCAGATGATTGGATTGTTATAGACTGTTTATTTCTGGATATTTAACTGGTTACATTTGTTTTTAGAGGCCAAAAATAAGTTAAAGTTGAAAAAAAAATCGTTATTTATTTTGTACATTCATCTTGGTTTATTTTTTTAATTTAATTTTTAATTTTCAATCCGTTAATATGCGTGTCACGTTGGCACAGTGGTAACGTCACCAGCTTTGAATACTACAGTTTGGCTTTGGGTTTTGATTGTAACTGATTGGGCCCAAATACTTTCTTTTTGTTTTCTTTAAAAATCACCATTCTTAAAAAATATATACGAAATGTGAACAAAAAAATCAAATTGAAGCGCATTTTACGACCGGGCAAAATCGTGTGACCTATCACTATGCCCGTCTTTCTTTCTATTTTCAAACGCTATCTCTTAGAGAATTAAAATTCGCTGAAAGGCGCTAGGGGCTACAAATGATTGAATTTTTATGGAGTGTTCTTTTAGGGGTTTCAGCGGATGAGAAATAGCTTTAAGATGTCAAAAAATAGGTGAAAATTGAATAAAGAAAATTATACATTGTGTATATTTCCATTTTCATTTTTATTCAGCATATATGCGTGTCAGAATCGTGCATTTGTAACGTCACCGGCTTGGAACGGTACATTTTTTCGGTCGGGTTCGATTCCAGCTGATGACACCTAAATAATTGTTTAACTTTTAAAATCACGACGAATAAGATATATGCAATCTGAACAAAATTAACTATCATATTTAAGCGTGTTTTAGGACCGGGCAAAGCTGGGTGCACTCTGTAAGGAGGAAATAACTACAAAAGTAAGGAAGGATAAAAACTCTATGCATGGACTCAATTATGTTTGAGTTATTTTCATGTTCGCTGCTTCTATTCATTTCTTATCACAAGACGCCACCACGAATTTTTAGATAGCATTTTTATTTCTAGGACTGCATATTAATAAGACCGGAAGAAACCACTTAGATCTCTCCTTTCTTGTTTTCCTATAGGACACGGTCCGCTTCATGCCATCCTTCTCTTGCAATTCCAGTTCAATCCGAATGCAAGTTTCAATTTTATGCACACTCTTGCACTAAATCGAATGAAATTTAAAAGGAGAAAAACATAGTGTAATTAACATCCAACCATGAAAAATACTTTCAGATTTGATGATATTCGTTCATTGCTTACGAATACATCAGTGATCATCTTTGTACCCGAAAAGGGTACGTAAGTTCGATATAACCTCTTAAGTTTATCTAGCGGGGGAGAATTGTCACGTTTGCATAGTGATGCCTCCGCCATTTCAAATAGTACGTTTCCTCCTCCGTGTTTCAATATGTGTTGGTTTTACAATCGACGTCGCTTTATATCTTGCAGAAAGCCAGAAACATTTGTGTTCTAGTTGAGTCTACCTCGAGTTAATACATAAATCGAAATGTTTAAAGAAGGGATTAACACTATACAGGGACTCTGTAAACTGAACATCGTTCTCTGCTTGTGGGCAGATCACTGTAAAACTCCAATCTTCAGATATAAGAATGATATATGGTGCTGTTCGGCACGCCAATATATTATTTTTAAATATAAAATCCCCATTAAATAAGGTGATTAAATTTTCGATCAGGATAAAATTATATAATTATTTGACTATATTTTCGTGCTATATATTCAATATACAAAGGGGTATACTTCTTAAATTTTGTAGTATATAAATACAAATATATTCATATATTTTTCAAAAATTATTTTTAAGACAATATAAATAAAGTCATATTCTATTGCTAAAATAAATGAAAAATGTTAAAAACAAATTTATTTTAGATGCTCACGTAAATGCATTACAAAGAAAAAAAGTGACATTTTATACTGAAATGAAGTGGCAAGTCATCTTTTGGAAGGCATTTAAATCTTAAGGAAGACTCTCGAGATTTACATCTGTCTGGAGTGTGAAAATTATTAGAGCAAAAACTGATTTTGAATTTGACAAATTATTGTAAAAAAAAATAATCGCACAAATTGAACAGAATCACTACTATTATATAAAAGGAACTTTGTCAATCTGTATATCTGCGTGCGTGTGAGTTCGTTCCCTATGGACTCGAAAACGGGAGAGTATATTTTTATTAAATTTTATACGAAGGTGCTTTATATTCCTGGCAGTGGTCTAAAACAGCTTGTCTGTCGGAATATCTTCGATAAGTATCGATAATCTAGAGCTAGAATGGGCCAGCGATTTTGACCACAGTTAACACCATACAATTCAATGCATAACAAATGCATTAAAGAATTTTTTAGAACACAAGCTGAAAGGTCAAACATATAATATGAACCCTAGGTTGTTTAACATAACAGGGGCGCGCTCGAAATGAACGTTTCCGTTTTTAATATAATTTAATCAAGATACTTTACTTTTTCATTGTAAACTTTAATTCAAGCTATTATTATTTCACAGCCAGCAATACCAGATCTATAAAATCAACAGCAGGTTCTTTTATATAAATATGAGGCGTTATAAATGAATGTTTCCGTCTAGAGCACAATTGAAGCATAATGTTTGATTTTTACGTATGAAACCGTTTTGAAAGCCATTATATTTAAACATATTTTTTCTAAAACTAACAGTGGGTTCTCTACAGTGCAATATGCATGGTGTAATTTGTCACTGCATTTTAATTAGATAAATTTAATTAAATTAAATAAATTTATAAGTGCAAATCAATATTCGATGACATGTCGTGCTACATAGTTCAATAAAACTAATAAAATCACATTATAAGGAACATTTCTTAATTTGTTTGCTCAATGCAGAACCTCTTGGCAGGAAATGTTCTTATTTTTTAGCCAAGTCTCTTGTGACTTTTTTTAAAACTTTATACGTAATATTTCGCTGATTCCTATATTTGGTCAAGAAGCGTTTCACGTCAAAATGACTACGAGTAATGTTTCTCACATGATTAAAACAATGGTCATATAATGATGATATTCAAATCTAGACTACACCAAAGAAAGATCACTGTGATTTTCTTGTCCAGTGTTATCAGTTTGAATGTTTTTAAGTAAGGTTTCATTAATTTGTCGTTTATTGGTGCAGGTTTGCTTTTCCAAATTATATGTCCCGCTTTAAAAAGCATACATACTAGTGTTCGGATGATTCGGAATCGAGAATCGGAAAAATCGGTATATTTAAGGATATCAGTATCGGTATCGCCATCGGAAAAAGATTTGTACCAATTTTCCGATGGCAAAACGATTATTTTAATTTTCTTTCTTATTCGCCTTTTAAAAGCAAAATCTTCCATTGCTGGTAATATTGATAAAATACTAAATATTTATTTATTTTAAATAAGCAATGACGCTAAAATAGATGCATACTCCTACACAGCGGTATTTTAATGTTTAGGAAAATATTTGCATATTGAACATGTGTTTTTTATGGTAATCGAAGAAAAATAACATTTTATAGTTTAATATTTAGAGATTTGTAAAGAATCGGAATCGGAATCGGTGATTGTATTGGAATCGGGAATCTAGTACGGAATCGGTAATTGTATCGAAATTCAGAAAATATTTGAATCGTCCCATCACTAACACATAATAACAAATGAATGAACACGCGGATATTTAATAGCTCCAAGGTTGCCAAGGAACCTTTTTTTAAAGTCACATCTCGCGAGTTTTGCTTTTTTTAAAGCCTACCTTTTGCCTATTTAAAATGACATGTACAACCTTATTCAACCAGAAACAAGCAGAATATTTCATAGATGACATAAAAGAGTGGCAATAAGCAACGCATAAATTCTGTTCTAACCTGATTGGTTTGCAATACAATGAATCATGTTTTATTACAATGACATTAAAACATCAATTCGTGTTAGTAAATTGGTGATAACAAATGTAGCGATAATATAATCTTACAATCATTTTACACACTGCACAATAAAACAATATAGGAAAAGGTGTAAAGTATACAGTGTTTAGTAGCAGTCATTTCTTTGAATAATGTATATGACTCATTGTTGCCGCGTTTACTATATTACATGATTGCGAAATAGTTTTTGTTGTAGTGACTGATATATTTTGCCTTAGACACACGCAGCCCATATATATATATATATATATATATATATATATATATATATATCAACCAGATTCTTTGTAAACTAAAATCATGGATGTGTCTAGCTGCTACACACACCTGTACACACATAGGTGTGAATAGATTTGCATATCTATATATCTATCTATATATATATATATATATACATGTATATATATATATATATGTGTGTGTGTGTGTGTGTGTATGTATATATATATATGTATAAGGAGGTATATTTGGTAAAAAAAACACAGGGACAAGTGCTCATTACGTTAGTAGAGCTGAATATGTTTTTATTATTTAGACCTCGGGTTAATTTTATTGCTTAAATCATTACAATTTTTTCCAATCGACATGACAATGATATTATTCTGCCGATTATCTGATGTAATTTGCAGAATATTATTATTGTACGGTCAATTGAAACAACTTGTAATTATGTAAGGAAAAAATCCCGAGATTAAAACTAATTAAACATAAATACGCACGAACACACACATGCATATTTTCGCAACTGCAGTTATGTTTCGAAGATTAAATCTCATCAGAGCTCCGAACCGTTCTGAAAACAAATTGGCGAACGAGAAAAATAAACAAGAAAATATAATACATAATATTGGACATCTTGCGAAAAAGATGCCCCCAGTATATATTCTTAACACAGGCAAACTTACAATTCCTTATTGTCTAACTTGATTAAGTTTTCAGGTCAAAAGTAACCTGATTAATCTGACCGCAATAATTGTGTTACGGTGTCATGTTGAATTTCCCTTTAATTATGAAATTTAATTGTGGAAGCAGATAATTAAGTGTGTTTTACTTAAAGATATAAGACAGTATATTTTTATCATACAATACATTGTATGAAATTCCGGAAGCAATTTTCTTTAATAGTTTACGACCTTACTTTTTGCAGTAAATGATGTACATATATAAAGGATATCGATTACCTATTTGCTTAAATTATATTTTATTTACCTTAAGTGTAACGATATCGATTTTTTTATGCTAGATTGATTCCGGCTGGATAGTACTGATCGAATAGACTCAAGAACAGATGAACTCAATTTAGATAAGCCATAGTCATAGTCGGCTTTGTTCGTTTAACGAAAATCACGTTCGTTTTAGATGTTGGAAAACCTTCTCGTAGTTTCTACTGCAAATGTATTTCCACGAGTAATTATGACGAAACAAAAAGCACTTCGGAGGCAACCAGAGCAAACAGGTGTTCGTTTGATTTTATATAAGATGATAATGATTTATTTTTCATGTACAACAAGAAATTATAAAGGAATAGTGAGAAATCTGACAACAAGTTATCATTCTCAATTTTCATATAAATAACCAATGTTAACCTAGTTGAATGTTAAAAGATATTAATCCCGTTTCGCCAAAATATAGTACGAAAAAATCAGCTGGAGGAAAAATAGATCACACGTCTATTCGTAATAAAACAAGCTGTGGAACACTGTTTCGCTGGTCTGCTTTTCAGTTGACTACAACATGCTAGTAAACAATCAAATGCAAGCAAGTACTAAAGTAGTCAAATTTTTCGTATTAAATAGTAAAATTCTCAAAATTTCCACAAAAAAAACAATCATTGTGTTGTTGTATTACTTTGTCCTCGTGTGGTGTCGAGGCCTTGATAATAGTGAATCACTTACTATAAAAATCTCATAAAAATTTTTGCTATCGCCAAGGAGCTAGGGAAAAACGTTAACTCTTTTAATTTTTCTAATAGGAATCTGCCTTTTTTGTTACATGCCTATTTTTTTTTTACACTGATACGTCTTTGTGCTAGTATTATTTTTTTGAAGTTCCAGTATTAAGCATCCTTTTAGGACATGATTCTTACATCTGTCATGTGCCTGATCGAGATGCTATTTTACATACCTATGTATTTGGACAAAATGATAGCTATAGACATTTTTCTATAAAATTTGCGCGGTGCCCTTCGCATTGTTATAAGTTATTTCATTTGAACCAAAAATGTCTATAGCAATATCTATATATGTCTATATACATATAAATATATATATACATATATATATATATATATATATATATATATATATAAGGTTGTAGCATTTATGTGCGCATGTGCCTGTGTGTACAACTCTCATACAGCCAACACCAGTAGACTGATCTTGAACAAACTTGGCATGAGTATTGTCTCTCAGCTAGAGAGGTTGCACACCATATTTTAATTTAAGGTCTAAGGGCAAGGTATAACCCATGTATATATCCTCTCCTACAGCTCACACTAGTACATCAATTATGAACAAACCTGGCATGATGATGGTACCAACCTAAAATATACGTTAAGGGCATTTGTCAAAGTCAAAATCGAAATCAAACTTTTGGACTTTGCTAGAGTAATATAACTAATAGTAGAGGAGATAGGTTATTAGATAAATCTGCTTCAATTTCCTCATTATAATTTTCTCAATCATTGGATCGTAACAACTACTATGATATTAAGAATACACTCTAAATCTTGGATGTGAGAAATTCGCATTTAGTTGTGTTTCTCCAGAGAAACACTTTATTCAACAGAAAACCTGACCTTGTACGAACCATTGGTGAAAAGTGCAACAAAACTTTAATTTAATAAAATAGCAGTTTGTTTTAGAGCGTTATAAAGGCTTGTAGCCGTTAGTTCGCATTAGTTTAATTAATTTTAAGTTTTACGTAACACCTTTCTAAGTTCCTTAAACAAATCCTCTTTCTGGTTCTTTAACTGCTATTATAACTGCGATAATGGTGCACTTTTGTTTAAGTTTCCAGTTTAAATACATATAATAAATTAGACCTTGTATTATCTATTCCGTTCAAGCTGTTATCATCAGGAACACGCGGCTAAGCCTAAGTGGGCATTCCTGGGGAGGCATATTCATATGTGTGTGCAAATACTTTTGTCTGTCAAAATTTGTGTGTGTAAACATGTCTGGCATACTTATATTTTTTCTTTCTATGAGACTAATAAGTTTTTTCTTCTTATTATTATAATGTTGATGCTGTTTCTTTTAGTTTTTCGTTTTATCATGAATAAGACCTTTATTACTTCGCCACATTTCAGGTCTTTGTTCTCCTTACGCCACTGCAATTAGGAAAACGCACCTGAACCAGAATTACTACGTTTTTCGGCTTTGTTTCATATCACAACGTCAGGTGCTTCTCTTGCATTTTCTAAATAAATGAGAGTGAAGTTTATGTAATCATAATGTACAGTGTGCATCTGATAACACAATACAATGCAATTTTTGATCAAAGTGAAGCGAGGATCTGTTCAGTCTTTCTTTGCAGAAAAATTCATAAAAACCATGCACGAGAGAATAACATTTTGTCAACACGTAAACTGATGAAATTATGGTGATTTCTTATATGTCATATTCCAAAAAGAAAATACAATGATCAAGTAATGCTGACTGCTTATTTGTCACATTCCCAAAATCAAGTAAACTTATCAAGTAATTTTGTATATTTATTTGCCATACCCTAACATCACGTACATTGATAAAATAGTATATATATATATATGTATGTATGTATATATATATATATATATATGTATATATATATATATACTAGCAAAAGTACCCGTCGTTGATTGGATTCAAAATCAGCCTACAGAAAATGGACTCTCATTTATGAAAGTATGATAGGTTATGAAAAGGAAAAGTTGTAAAATTGGGTTGAATTTGGGGGTATTAAAACCAAAGCAAAATATAATGAAAGTAAAAATAAAATAGATAAACTCCATAATTCATTATACCATACCTGTTCACACTGACACACTTATCCCAATATTCTGTGGACCTATATTAAAAAACCTTGTTAAACTTAGTGATATATTTCCATTCTATGGAGGGCAGGTTCGAACGAACACCCCATAGTGTTATTATACCATATTTCTTCAAACTGAAGCATAATTATCAAAGTATACTTACGCAGAGAGATATGAAATTTTTTTATTAAAGTGTGTGCTTATTTCCATTCTATGGAGCCCAGGCGCGAACGCACACCCCACAATTTTATAATACCATGCCTATTTAAGTGAAAACATACTTATCAAAGTATTCTTATGTACATCTATATAAAAAACACTTGTAAACTTTTTTTTTATTATCTATTTCCATACTTTGTGGACCAGGCGCGAATGCAGACCCCACAATTTTAATGAACCGCCGTTCTGCCAGATCAAACATACGCATTTCGGTGTCTCTATACATCTTCTATCATTATATGTAATCAGATTTTTTTTTAAAATAGTCAACCATATAGGAGCCTATTCGTGACTAGACACACATACAGGCATTCAGCTTTATATATATATATATATATATATATATATATATATATATATATATATATATATATAATTAATCATTATTAGTGTAGACCTAAATACACTATTGTATCATGCTTACGCAATAATCAGTGTAGCTTAAACTACTGCAGCTTATTTATGTTTGTGTGATATATTTTATTATATATATATATAATCAATAATAAGTATTTATTTTGATCTACATAAGGTAGTTAATCATGAAAGTGTAAGATACATATGCTTTTTTTACATGGGGGTCACCACTTATCAAGGCCCGAAGCCACTCAGGGATAAGGGTTATTGCGTGTACAGTAATCAATGAGATAGTATTGTAGTAATCATTAGTATTGGGGGCTTTGATAGAGTGTCTTACTTAAGGGGGCGGTTTGTCAGGAGTTTGTTTATGTTGGACTTGAAGATATCCAATTTGTAGTCAGGTGGGAAACAGGCAAGCGGCAGAGAGTTCCACTGGTATGCAGTTCTAAGAAAGAAGCTTTGCTCAAAATTTATATTTTCTCTAGCTCAACTGTTTCTCCCAAATAAACTTTTCAAAATGAAAGTGGCTGCCATTTTGACTTACTTCTTAATATCTACTCCTACAACCAACAGTACCACCGGAATGTGAAATTGTCGAAGCATCTTGTATCTATATCAGAATGATGTAATAATCTAAGAAAACCACAAGATTTATTACCAATTCATTTATTTAACAAAAATATTATCAAGATTTTGTGTGCCTTTTCCAGAAAAGCAATCATCAAAATGTGATATCTCAGCAGATCCAGGAATATGTGAAAGGCCGATAAATGTGAAGCAGTTTAATTAGTGAGGGCAAAAACGCATTTACACTGGTCGACTAATTTGAAAATTTGGATAGATGAAATCAGATTCCAGTCAACTTACTATGCTATAACAATACAATGTTATTTCTCATCAAAGTGAAGCGATCATCTGCTCAGTGTTTCTACGCATATGAGTTTATAAACGCCATACACGAAACAGTAAACTTTATTTAGTAATGAGGTCTATAAGTCCTGTCATGACTGAGATGTTGTTAAATTTGATGTTTCTGTTTCTCGTCATATCATCAATATTCTCATACTTTCTACGACTACTCGCATTTGGAACATTCATTGTTTCCACTTTCAGTGTGTTGTAAGATATAATTAATCATAGATAATAATAATAATGTTTTGTTTTACAACTGTATTACGCCAGTAAATCATATTTCCCCAAATTTACAGAAACAAAGAAAAAAGAGAGCGAACACGTGTTTTCTTAAATTGCATTCCCCTCATGTTTAGCAGGTTTGTATCGAATGTGTCATACAATGAATTGCTTCCTACAGGATCGTACGGATTAGATGGATCTAAGTAATTATGAATGCGAGATCGATGTATGCGTAGTCATTGTCGGCATCCATTAAACGACTCGTGATTAACAAAAAAGTAAGAGAAAAATAAATGAGAAATATCGAAAAACATTAACAAATGAAGTAGCAACAAAAACAACAATAATAACATTATGGTATGCTATTACTATATATAAAATAATAATAATAATAATAATAATAATAATAATAATAATAATAATAATAATAATAATAACAAAGATGACGATGATGATGATGATGATGATGATGATGATGATAGTGATGATGATAGTGATGATGATAATGAAGTACTTACCAGGGAAAACGAATTAACTGAAATACTAGAGAACAAAAAGAAATGTAGATAATCAACAGTATACTACTAATTTAAGCGACAGTAAAACAACAGTCCACGCCCCTTCAAAAAACGCAAGACAAAAAAAAAACTAGAGAAATTTTGAATCAATCGAAATACTAGCGTTATATGGACAGTTATGATAAAAAAAATGTCGACATCTGAAAGAAAAACGCCGAATGCGCAAACTAACCCACCATAAACAAGAAACACTAAGCAGTCACTCAAATTACTACACGAGTTTGTAGTGTAATTCAAACCTTGTTGGTAGTTGAATACTAGATGCTTCGCCAGGGTTATCAAGGGTGTTTAACATTGTGACGCTATCACTAGATGGAGTGCCTACCACGGCTTAAGAGAGTGCCATCTACCCTCTAGAGATGGATAAACCGCCTCAGTTACTCAAACTGGCACCTTACCTAGCGGTACATACGGCGCCGCGCTATTCCAAATGGTCACCTATCTGGTACTAGCCAGGCTGGACGCTGCTTCGGTAGTCCGGCGAAATCCTGTGTGTCAACGTGATTTTGCCGTATTCGGTTTGTAATACTAATAATTTAAGAAACACAAAAAACAGTCCACGCCTTCTCCGAAAGACACAAGGAAATAAATCTACGAGAAATTTGTATCAATGAAAATTCAAGCATTATACATTGGACGTGTATGATAAAAAACAGTTGATATCAGAAAGGAAATCCTCGAATGCGGAAACTACCCTACACAAACTACAAACACTAATCAGACACTAAAAGTACAGTAAAAAAAAGTCTTTAACGATAGTAAAGAAAAAAAAAAGAAAGGGTGAAAAGAAAAGAAAGAAAAAAGAAGAGGAAAGAGATGAAAAAGAGTAATTTTATTCAAAGCAAAATCGGGGAAATCGAAGATTAGATCACTCAAAGATGAACGGTATCGATTATATAACAGGACAATCGGGAATCGCAGCCTTTGTTCGAGATCAATAGCAAATTATTAATGAGATTTGCAGCATCAAGAAAATACACAAAATTATAAAAAAAAAAAAAATCCATTCTCTTTCTGCGTATTTTTTCTCTGAACTACAATAAGTATTTTTACTCTTGATTTTTTTCAATTTTATTTTATTATTTTCCGAAGAAAAACGAATAATTTGTCAGTAGCGGATATTGCAGTTAACATGATTTCTTTTTTTATTAATGAAAATAAAATTGAAATTTACAAAAAAGAAATAAAATTATTTCCCAGGAGACGTAAAAGTCAGAGTAATCCGTTACAAAGGAATTGGTTTAGAATCAGTTTCATTTAATTCTTGCCATGAAATTCTATTGGCAACAGGATAGAATTATGTTCGGTCTTCGACGCCGTTCACTAGAATAGCATTTCTCAGAAATGATAAGTGCAACTATTTTTATCTATCAAATACCATAAGTATGCTTAGACGATTACATTTTTGGCGTGAGTAAGTTCCCCCCCCCCATATAAAAATGTCACGCCTCACTAATGTACGTACACGCGCTTCGGTTCAAACTCACGACTCAAGGATTCTGCATAGAACAAAAACAGGTTTAATCATTCATTCACATACTATCATTCTCATCTGCATAGTTGTTCGTTCACAACGTTTAAGCGAACTATTTTTTCTGGCCTTCGTTAGGTAATTGCCTGAGACGGGATAGAAATGCTGACTCTCCTGACTGTATTCTCAATAATTCAATTGCGTAAGTGATGCTTGTGGTATATTATATATTTTGTTCGCGCAGAGTTTTATAACGCATTTTGTTCCTATCAAATAATCAAGTAAAATAATTAAGACATACATATTAGTACAATGATTTTAGCAACACCATCTCTTATAAAAGAAAAATCCAGAATTTATCACTTGAAAAACACATTTTAGGATTTCCTGTGCATGGCACTATTTAGTGTTAATCAGGGCGGGCTTTAATATATGATCGTAGAGTTTGGGGAAACCATCAATCATAAATACTATCATCCTTTTATAAAGCTTATCATTGTCATTTGAACTAATCTATTCCCAACATTAAACTGTGTTGCTATTCGAGTTTACATATCTTCAACCCACCAAAACGTTTTCAGAAAATGTGAAGTTTTTTTTCTGAGAGTGATTTTATTAGTGTAATTGATTTCTGAGTCACTTCGAATTTTTTCGAACCAAAACAATCATAGTAAAAAAAAAGAGTTCTTCAAATATAATATTTAAGATTGCGTTGTTGGATTCTACACTATTAAGATATAAAGTATCAGGTCTGCAAAAAAAAAGGATGAAGGGATTTAGGTTTATAATGTTGTTTTCGTTGTAACTTGTTTTAAATCGAGTATGGCTTTTTCTACTTCGATTTCTGTAAGTAGGTTAGAAGGTTTCTTACAATTAATCTTAGCAATGCTAATATATGTATATAAACTATTGTGGTAATCAGGGATACTATCATTGTTTTGTACAGTCTGTTCATTTGTACCAACATACTCCCCAGCAGGAAGTCGCTTACCTTTCTGAAAATACGTTTAATCAATAAATGAAACACAGTTCTTAGAAATTAAACGACTTATTTTATGTTTGTAATTCATCCCACATCATATCTATGAATTTAATCCGTATAAAAAACGAAGGTAATTGAAACTCCTACAGACGTAACTTATAAGTTTGCCTTAATGTTTAGCCTGTTAGCAAGACATACTATATTTACTCTGCAGAAAATGGAGAGCAGCCTCTAAATTGAAAATGTTATACTTTTTGTAAATCGTTTAAAATAAAGTATGTCTTTGTTTTCGTTTCTCGTTGGATGTATTTTGGGAATATTTCTAACATGCTAAAGTTTTATATTTGCCATCATTTTACTATGCTAACTATTGCGATGATGGTATCAGCTTTCAACTGCATTGGAGCTAGATAAGGTTCTGGTCAATTAGAATACATTATTTTATAATATATAAATATTTAAATAAATGTTTGCGTTAATGTCAAAACATATTCAATACATTAGAACTGAGATGTGAGATTAAGATCAAAGTGTAGTATCTGTTCTTCGGATGCTGCACTTTATTTTCTTGTTCTCTTTCGGTGAAGGAGAAATCCTTCACGACTGAGACAATTTTTATTTTTGTACCTTTTCTCCACGTTAAAAAACGACCCTGGTGTCTAACTCTGTCCCGTAGGGAGCATAGTAAATAGGTACTAAAAATAAATACAAAGTTCGTAGCTAATTAGGGCTACATCCAGTAAAGTGTGACTTGATAGAACATCTTCTAATTAATCTTTTTCATCCGTTGTTGCTTTGGTGGTTATTTAAAATATATATGAGTTGGCAAAAATAAATTGGGTTTTATTTGTCCAGAATGTATTGTTGGTAATAGTCGTAAATTTCAATTTAATATTTTTGTTTTTTCTTTTAAAAAACGTTTATCCTCCGCTTATTTGATATAAAATAATTGAACTCTTTGTTGGAATAAAATTATTTCGATTAAGAAATGTTATTTATTTTTCGATCAGATCGGATAGGAAAAGAAATGTATTTTTTGTTATTGTGTATACATTTACTGCAATAGTAAAACACTCACAGGTATAGTGTTCAAAAACCCGACACTCGTATTATTCGGCTTCGTATATCATATTGCATACACTGCAAGTTTCTCTCTACTAAATAGATTTTTAAAAAAAGTGCCTCCAAACCGATAGGTTACTTTAAGCAGATCAATATTTTTTTTAATATATTATCCATTGAATATGGTTTATTAACGTAGGCGTTAGCCTTTAAATATCGCGAACGTTAAATACTCGAGTCGGGTTACATCGCAAAGACGAGTTGACCAGTTGGCATGTCTATCCCATGAAATTATTTTTTTAACGCATTTTGCTCTCAGTAAAGAGCTCGTCTCGAGTGCTGTGTGGCAGGTGGCTTTGCCCTCTAGAATTCGCATGATGAATTGTTAAGCATACCCGCACCTGAAATGACTGATAATTTCCAAATCTGCAATCAAAGAAAATAGTTATCAATTTAAAGTTCGCCGCTGTTAAAAAGAAAAATGTGTACTTTTGTAAAGGTGAAAATAAACACCTGTACTAAACAATGTGCACAGGTTATGCGAAATGAACTACATGAAGGTAATAGAAGATTGGCTGTGTTTACTAAATCATAATTTTGTTCGTCGGGAGTAAAATAGTAAAATGCATTTCTGAGCGTAACGAATGATAGTAAAATGTAGAGTGGGAAAGATGATGGACGTAAGAAACAAAAATAAATATAACGCAGCAGTTTTTGTTTTGTTATCATACGCAATTTTTTTTTACATGTTTTTTTCTTTTGTTTAGTGTTTCTATCTACCAATTTCCGTTGTTATCTTAATGTGTGGTTCGCGACATTCATTCATACGACACTCCATTCGGTGAAGTTTTATATTTTCTTGTGTATTATTAACTAGCCTGGGTGCTCGGCGCAGAGAGAGAGAGAGGAGTTCGAATGTGTGCTCAGCAAATTAAAGAGTGGTATTAGGCAGGCAGGCTCTATCCCATAGTGGGAAGAAGGAAAAGAACGTAAAAACAAACAAAACAAAAACAAAAAAAAAACGTGACGTCTTTGATGGTGTGTTCATCAAACAAACAAAACAAAAACAAAAAAAAACGTGACGTCTTTGATGGTGTGTTCATCGCCAAAACGGAAGTGGTTAAGGTTTAAATTAAGGCTAGTCAATCAAATAGAGGGGATGACTTTCGAAAATATCGGCGATAAAAGCGACCTTTTCTTGTAGAAAGTTTCCGGTTGAGAAAGAAAAATAAATGTTTTAGACATTTTTTTTATTATTTGTCGTCAGAACGGTCGAGCTTCAAAACGATATGCATACCCACATAAATACATGCATACATGATGCAACGTATTGTTAGACGAGTGCAACTCCCTCAGCCACTTAAAGTTCATGATTTTTTTTTATTTTTAGTCCTACCGGTGAATTCATACGCTCAAGAAGGCATGCCCCTGAAGACGGTCATTGAGATCAATTATTACATGCTTCCAGCATTTCAAGCCTCTACACGTGACGACTTTCCCATTGCCACGGGACCATTTTTATAGACAAATGTCTCACAGAGTCTTAACTTTGTATGACAGCTAAGCCCCCTCTCTCTCTCTCTCTCTCTCTCTCTCTCTCTCTATCTATCTATCTCTCTCTCGGTTCAAAATGTTGAGATCCAGCAACAAGCAAAAGCAAGATAGCCAGCAATAATTTAAACTGCAGCCCAGCTTAATGCGGGTACTGGTCTCCCTCTATATGTTTTTTTTTAAATCAGAGATTTGCCTCTTTTTTAAATCAGAGATTTGCTTCTTCTAGAAGGGTTGCCTTCACTACGGCTTATGGGAGTCCTCTCAACCCCAATATACATACATAATACATACACACATACAAACATTTAAACTGGGAGATAAGATATATGGTATAGACTACCTGTTACTAAAAATAAATACAAACTTATATGAAGCATCCTGCTGAATTCCATACAATATGCATTCCAATCTAGAGAGTTTTACTGTTTTCAACCGTATCTTTTAAATTCAATTGTTTCAGACTTTCTTTCATTATACTCCACAGAATATATTTGCTAGGTAGTATTTTTTTTATTTTATAATAAGCCAATTTGCTTTTATAATTTATGAAATCACGGGTATCTTTCAAGTTTCGTTTAATGTGTACAACTCTTGATATTTCGTTATGTGTCCTTCGTACTTCTGTTTTACCCAGCATCATTGGAAGGCACACTTACTGCTAGGGTTGCATCATTCTCCTTTGTGTCTTTTATCGTTCTCAGGTTCGATAACTGCGTTTTCAAGGGAAGTAAAAACAGAGAGGTCATGATAATAATAGATATGATTAAAATGGAGTAAAATACAGTAAATCAAAATATGAAGTTACAGTTGAACTGATATTGTTATAAACACAATAACCCTAGAACTTTCTTTAGTTTATCTAACTAAATCCAAATATGGTAAAAAATGGTAAGTTCTAACAATGCAAAATTTTACAAAATCAAAAGTTAAGGAAATAAGGAAGAATATAGTGAAAACAGCTGCAATTGCATAAACAGATAATACCTACTTGAAAAGAAGTCCCTAACTTCATATGTTTTCTATAAATGTTAGGTCATAGCTTAAAACACTAGGAAAGTATACATGCGATTGACAGTTGGTAATGCAATGATTGATACCGTAACACCTAACACCATTAAAGTAAAAATTGTTAATAAAACAAACATCAATAACATGGAAAATGACGATAAGAACGATATTATGAATAGAATTTATGAAAGGCAGACCTAGATCAATATATTAAGGAACTCTGTCGAAATAAAACGAATTATAATTTTAAAAAGGGTTCATAAAAGCTAGTTAGTATAAACCTAATACATCAAAAGCGTCTAAACTTTCTATCCAGAAATATATACATCAAAGGAAGATTTATTTAATAAGCGCCTGTATGTAGATTAGTGATGTTTGCATAAGAACACATTTATGTTATTCCGATTATAACCAGGCTAAATAAAAAGAATACAACATTTAAGATATAACGTAATAAGTAAATAAATAGACATAAAGAAAGGGATACAAAATAGATCAGTGTATAGCTGATACTTAATATAGACAATAACAATAAAAATAAGTGATGGGCAAACTACCCTTTCAATAGCAGTAAACTAAATCGAATCAAATAACGAGACATGGCAAACATATAAAGTAATATTACACAATTTTAGTAATAGATTATAATAAAAATACCCAGGTTAAATTACTACTACGAAAATACTTTAAAAGTAATAGGAATTGAAAAGATAAATTTAAACTTTACATTACTTACCAAACTATTATGAAATTTAAGTTAATTTTTATTAATACTATTTAAATTAACTTTTATTTACAATACCTCCTTAAAACATAACATGTTATGGAAAAAACAATTGGTGTGTCGTAACATGTAAACAAAGCCTTTAGGAAACTATAGTACATTGTGAATATTAGGACGAGTTAATAAAATAAAAATTCAAACAGTAGATTAGTATTTCGGAAAATAATAAATTTAATAAATGAATTTAGTAAGAAAAATAATTATTTAAAAAAAAAACATACAAAAGATTGAATCAGTAATAAAATCAGTATAAAATATTTTTTAACTAATTAGTCGAAATATATTTTTATAAGTGGCAATACTAACATATATATATATATATATATATATATATATCAGAACAAATAGTTAATATAATATGCTAAAAACACTGTGAAAAAGAGATAAACACATTAAATTTTAAAAAGGAAGCACAAAATCAGAGGATAGTCCTTAATCCGCGGAGTTTTGAAGAAATACTTTCCTTCTCATCATAGGGTAAGAATTAGCAAAATGCGGGATCGGATTTTTCTTTAAAAAGTATTTAATGAAACTACAAGTAAGCCATATATCTTACTTGTTAACAAATAGTGAAGCAGTGGGAATAAGGTGACGAAAAATGTGTATTCACGTGAATGGATAATCTGGTGAAAGGTAAAATATCCAATAACGGTAACATCCAAAAACGTTGATTAAATTTCCATTTCCACAAGTAAAATCCAAGGGAATAACGTTATTGGAAGATGGTTCAAGGTAATCCAAAATGCAGAAATCCGTGGAATTTTTTTTTTTAAATTGGCCAAAGGAAAAATGGAAGAAGTTCAAATAATATTATGAAAGGAAAGATAAATTGTGTGTAGAAAAAATAAATGGATAACATTTTAAAAAATACGACTGTCAAGGCAAGGCTGATTTAAGAAAAATGAATGAAGAATAAAAAAAATTGAATGGTGTTTGAGTTAATTTTAAAATAGAAAATGCAATGTCAAAATGACCCGGGCATGATGAGGTTGAAATGGCGCCAAATTTAAAGCAGATAAAGGGGTCAACTTGAATATACAAGTTATTACCTTCGAATTAAATTATCAGCAGGAGTTATTAAAGGAAACAAGTGAATTCAGAAGAATGATAAGTTAAATACATGCATATGCATATACATACCCACATACATATATGCATACATGCATATATATGAATATATACAATTACACATATACATTCATATATATGCACAACAAACACACATATACACAGACATATATACGTACATACCTATAAGTAAATAAATAAATAAAATGTTAAAATATATAAATATATATTTACATATGTGTGTGTATATATATATATATATATATATATATATATATATATATATATATATAGCTGTGATACCACTGCTATATATTTGGTTCGATATAATAAGTGATAGAAGAGTGTCCCTATAACAACAGCCACTGATGTGCATGAATTAGAATATATATTTTAACTCTATCTTACCACTGGACAACGTCGGGTTGCGTGCCAGTATATTGATACTAATCTTTTTTTTTTTTTAATTTATCAGGTCTTTTATTTTAAGCTCTATGCATTGTATAATGTATATGCATATTAATTACAGCCAATGTTTTTATTTCAGTGAGGCACCTATTTATCAAATATTTTCGGACTTGTGTTTGCTCCAGGCACAATGTTAAATTGCATTTGACTTTTTTTTATATTGGACTCTTTTTACATATAAGCACGTTGTTTTTCTGACCATCAAATACATACTATTTTTATTTCATTTCGTCGTTCTTTAGTTTTGCCATTCTTTTAGTTTTCGCGACATTTGCGTCCGGTTACAATTTATGGTCTATTTTATTTTCTCCGACAATCCGTTTCAGAGTCGTAATTTTAGCATTCATTGAAGCTATTCAGGCATTCAATACGCACAGTTGCGCGAGTCGGTTATATCTGCTATTTGTTAAAGCCAACCGGGATCTCGACCTTTTATTTTGCCGGACACGCAAAGGAAAAAGAAAAGAAAAAAGAAAAGAAAACGTAGGAAAATATACAAGCACAGAGAAAAGAGGAAATTGAACAGAAAGAAAGAGTCAGGTCAATCGGACGTTATACGCTGAGATCACGAAGAGGCATTTTTTATCTCAGAGGAGAGGAACACGTAACATGGCGTTTAATCACGCGACCACTAAATTATCATCAATACTGGGATGTATTGAAAGAAATATGTAAGAGTACTAGCAAAGCGAAAGACAATAATCGAAATGAAAAAAATAAATAATAAATAAAAATGCAACGCTTCTAACACTTGGCAGCTTCACACAAAAATACTATTAGAATATGTAACAATTGACAATTAATTAAAATAACGAACATATTTCGATGTATGCCTCCAATAACCAGTAAAATATAACAATTGGCAATTAATTAAAATGACGAACATATTTATTATTTTGGTCACTCCAACTACAGTTCTAATCTTGAATGATGACCTTGCAATGTTTCAAGTTATGCCTCCAATACCCAGTAAAATAAAACAATTGGCAATTAATTAAGATAACGAACATATTTTGTTATTTTGGTCACTCTAACTACAGTTCACATCTTGAATGAGGACCTTACATTGTTTCGATTTATGCCTCCAATAACCAGTAAAATAAAGCAATTGGCAATAAATTAAAATAACGAGCATATTTATTTTATTATTTTGGTCACTCTAACTACAGTTCTCATCTTAAATGAGGACCTTAGAATGTTTCGGTTTATGCCTCCAATAACCAGTAAAATAAAACAATTGGCAATTAATTAAAATAACGAACATATTCATTTTATTATTTTAGTCATTCTAACTACAGTTCTCATATTGAATGAGGACCTTATAATGTTTCGATGTATGTCACAAATAACCAGTAAAATAACGGGAATTACGGTGGCTCATTTATTAATGGTATGGGCTGACAATCTGTCTGTGACAAGTTCGAATGCAGGCCGTTTGACTGTAAGGGTTTGACTTAGTTAATTTGGAATCTCCATGTCATTCGTCCTATGAGTATTTTCCTTTTAGATATTATTTTTAAGAATATAGAACAAACAGATAGCGAGAGTTTCATAATGAAAAATAAAATAAAAATACACAGAAGAAAAATAATGTGCAACAACAAAATTCAGACTCATCTTTAATGTTCTTTATTACGGTCGAAGTATTTTGATAAAAAAACAATTACGCTTTAAAAGTTGTTGCTATTTTATTAAAACATCTCCCATGAAGAAATTACATGTTCAGCTACACTGTACGAATGCGAAAATGTTCACAGCTAAAAAAAAATACAAAACAACACATACACAAACAAATAACACGTACTAAAAAATTCGAACCGTAAACTCGAATATTACAAATCTAAATATTAGTATTGTTTGTTTGGCCTTTTTTCTTACACAGTGATCACCACTTATCAAGGCCCGGAAGCCACTCAGGGATAAGGGTTATTGCAAGTACATTACGTTAGTGTGGAGATTTGATGAAGTGTTTAATTAAGGGGGCGGTTCATTAGGAATTTGTTAACATTGGACTTGAAGACATCCAAGTTGTAGTCCGAAGGGAAGCAGGCGGACGGAACAACTGTAACAACTACATTTGAAATACGAGAAATTTATACTACAGGCGTCTTGTCGCAGTTGGTGTATTTCCAAAACAGAATATGGACGTAAGGACACTTAAGAAGAATGATATTAAAAAATGTTTTGCTTTAGACTCGAAATAAATGCGACAGAGATGTATAGAATGCTTTATAATGCTTTTCTTCCATCTTGAATGAATCAAATATGAGTTTTTACGGGTATAAGAGATGCAATGAAAGTAGGGAGTCAGTCAGGGATGATCATATGGGTGGGAGGAGTAAAGAAGTCAGAACACTAGAGTTGATTGGCCAAATAAAAAAGTTAATTGATAAGGATTCTCCTATATCTATAGACAATGAGTGCTTGCCCATGAATGGGGGCGCGTGCTTTATCGTGCCTTTTCTGCTCCATGTGAGAGTGTGCATAATTTGTATTAGCATGCGTGCGCATAAGTGCATTTCGAGTTTTGCCTGTTTGTGTGTGGTGCTATTGGGATATGTCCAATGCGATTTTTTCTTGTGTTAGTAAGTAGAAGTAGTTGCCAGTTTTTGAAATGGGCATTATCTCGAATTCGACTCCACTGCATGTGTGTATGTGCTGGGGCACATTTTTTGCGATTCTGATGTTGATTCGATGTAAGGCTACTGTACTACTAAGAATTTTAGTGGCGCCTATATAGGATTTATCGCATGCTGAGTTTATTACACATACCATATTTTTGAGGTGCAGTCTAGGTCTTTTTTAATCATGAATGTTTGTATGGTCTTCATGAATATGTATGCGTTTCCCTCTAATCTTATCTTGAAGAATCCACGTCGTTGTTTGTTGCCTTTTGTGACTCCTTTGGTTATGTCTTGATTGAGGTTGGATGGAGTAAGAATGCGTTTTAAGCTTTTGGATTGGTGTTTGCTTTTTATTATTTTAGTTGTTTAGTTTGCTATTTTGGTTAAGTAGGACGAGGTATTTCGTTATCTCTGTAAAAAGTGCTTAGGTGTTTGTGCTGTGTGTGGAGACGTATGTCAGGATTTGTTCGTTGTTCGTTTTTTAGGGATTCTTAACTATTTTAGTGATATATAAACTTCTATTTGGATCCCTTTTTTCTATAAGTTGTGGTGGGTATTTTCTATTTCTTACATTCATTCGTAGCCCCTTGAGTCGGATTCTTCGAAGGATTTTGTCTGTGACTATGGTGCGGCTTCTTCGTGATAGGGTGTAGTGAATAGTTTATGCAGCTTTTAGAGTGATGACTTTTAAAGTGTAGGTATTGTTAGGTGTCTGTAGGTTTATAGTAGATGTCTTTAATAATTTTATTGTCTTCAATTTTTACCAGTATGTCTACGAACTGTAACACTGTTAAGCTTTGTTCTAGGTTGAATTAAATTTTGGGGGGTGTAGGTTTTGAAGTATAGTGTGTAACTCCTTGATGCCCCTCCATGGGGGCTTCCACAGGATGAAGCAGTCATCAAGATATCTTTTCCAGGATTCTATAAACATTTTCTTAGTGCTGTGGCAAAATGTTCGTTCTATCCCTTCATATAAAGTTTCTTCTAGGTAGGCTAGGGCAAGGTTTGCGTATGTTGGTGCCATTTTTGTTTCCCTTTCTGCACCTAGTATTTAAATTTAGTTGCCATTGTTGGATTCGAAGGAATTATTATTTAGGAGTATGTCCATACTATCGATGATGAATGGTTTTGTGAATCTAGGGTGTAGTATTTGTGTGTTTGTTGATCCAGAATGTTATTACTACTTTTTCCTAATTCTTGTGGTATGTTGCTATATAAACTGCTAGCGTCAAATATAACTAATAGTGCCTCGTTTTCTACTGTAGGTGGTAAAGTAAAAAGATATAAAAATAAAATATGGGAATGTAAACTACAAAACTATAGCAATGTGAAACCGGGCAAAGTTGAGTCCCCCTGCTAGTATATATCAAGGAACGTTTCACATTCCCATATTTTTATTGTCATCAAGAGCGCCAGGTATTCAATGAAATCGATTTGTTGCCTGCTCATATTCGGGGGCTATCGGATGCACCGGAAGGAAACTATACATGCCTCCAAGCAGAAGTTTTGTCACATTACATTGTAATCTACATTGCACTGGAGACAATCTATTGGTTGCTTTAAAAATCATTTTTTATCTATAATCTTTCGAATGAAGATTTGAAATGCAAAATAAGTTGTGCAGGAAACAGAAACATCTAATTTGAACGCATTCCTCTCGTGTATTAAATAATCTACTATTTATTTATACACTCGATCTTACTGCTTGTACGGTAATGATGGCGTGAATTGAACTTTAAAACGTGTAAGTAAACTATCATAGTGCAATTAATCTTAAAACAGAAACATTGATGTAGAACGCGCTCCTGTTATTTAAGAAAAAAACTTTTGCTGGTGTTATATTTAAGACCATTTCGGCTCGTATGGTAGGAAAATTCTCAAATTGTAAATTTTTGGGAAATTCAAACACCTACTACCAACTTGAGCATAATACTACGTGTCGAAAAAATAGGTGTAATTGAAAATTATTGAAATTTCCATAATAGTGTAATCGTATTTTCTCCCATTATATAAACGTTTCCATACCTGCATATCTATAGACTCAAATGCATCTGTTCACATATCGCACTATGCTTTAAGCAAACTAAAAAATGCTCCATCTTTTATTGCTTTTTATTATTAATATTTTGCAAATAGCGTTTCGTTGAATTTGTGAATAACCACTTGCTTTTTATTTTGCAGCCTCCAAAGTATGGTTGGCATCTGATAAATCTAATATTGAGATATAAAATGATATCACTTCGTCGGTTAGGAATAAAATATTATTTTCCCGAAGGGTGCGTGAATACTCTAAAGAAAGTATAGGTGTTTTTATGCCTATTATATTGCAAACTTTAAAAGTTACCGTTTTCGTTTTATCAATATTTTCCCTTCATATCCTTTGTTTCTTTTTACGAAAACCAAACCAAACTCCTCAACTGCTTTTTATCCGTGAGGAAAACATATCTGTCTTTTATGAGTATGTTGGTGAATCTCCGCTATTCAACGAAGCGTAAGTAAACGCATTACATAAACATGTGAATAAAATATTATGGGTGCTAAATACAACCTCTGGTTTTAGAATGATAATGAACTCTCTCTCTCTCTATCTCTCTTTCTCTCCCTCTCTCTCTTTCTCTCTCTCTATCTCCCTCTCTCTCTCTCTCTCTCTCTCTCTCTCTCTATATATATATATATATATATATATATATATATATATATATATATATATGTTTTACGCTAAGTTTTGCATCGAAATGTTTTCAACTAGTATTTTCATTTGATGATCGCTATGTATTATTGTTCATATGCAAATTAAAATTACTGGACATTTTATCAGGTCGATGCTTAGCGACGAGCAACGCCAACGCTGATACCGTATGTTTGTTATGGAATTTTTCGTACTACTACTTAACAACTTCACTGCGCACGCACAGACGCACATACACACAAATGCACAGACGAGAATATTACAGCGTGTTTTCTCTTTCTTTCTTTCCTGTTTTTTTTTGACGACGTAACTTCTTAATAGTAAACACGTTTATTGATAAAATTATACAGTTTACTTTCTTAAATCAAAAATCGAGAGATGTATATATGTAACGTAACCGACTTAAGAGAGCGATTTTCTCCCCCATTGGGGAGGTTGACCCCCCCCCCGGGACCTGCAAATGACCGGGTAAATATGCTAAGAGTTTTTAATTCATCGCGGACAACAGCGGATATGGAAAATACTGTAATTGGAATATCTATATATATATATATATATATATATATATATATATATATATATATATTATTGTTAAAGTGTGATATATATTTTTGGTGTTAAAAGAAAAGAGGGCATGTATTTTGTTGATTGAGAATTAAAACGCCGGAAATGTCAGACAATTAAGAAACGAGAGTGTACTTTTTGGCCTTGAGAACACCTGTAGACTATTGCTTCTGAATGGCAAGCTTTAACCCTCTGGGGTCATTGGAACATATATCATTTTTGGTCCCAAATTACAAAACTGTTAATATTGGTGAATTGCACACACAATTTAGATTGGAAATGCACAGATACGTCCCGTGATCTTATTGGCTGAGTGGATTTTCAACCCCGACCCGACCCGGGATATATAAGGCTGATGCGGCTCGGAATTAGAGATATCGGAGACAGATTTGCGTGGAATCTCGAGATAATAACCAGCCCCAACGCCTTACCCCCTCTCCATTCCGCCATTTTTCCATCTAGGAAGAAGAAAGGTTTTGACTTTAAAAACCTGCTCAGAACTGATTTTAAAAATGTGCTAAGAACTGAAGTGCACATATCTGCAACTTTTTTTTAATTTAGTGAAATTAATTTTTAGTAGAATAGAATAAAATTGTTTGTTTTTCTTACTGGAGAATACAGCTTTCATTTTTCGGCTTCCAGAGAATTCTACACCGAGGCGTTCAGGACTTAATGTGATAGTCTCTCGGAGAAGTAGACATCACGAGCCAAAGTCCGAAGACGATCAGGGGTCAGTTGTTTGACCTCGCAACGAGAGGTGTGTCACACACACACTACGCACACACACACACACAGACGCACACCTACACACTTATTAAAACGTTACTAAAATCCGCTGAATTTATTAAAAAGTGATTCAAATCAGTTCAATTTATCAAAACAAGATTTAACTTATATCAATTTGTTTAAACGAGATTCAGAGTTCAGTTTCTGAGAACGAGCTCCAAAAAATCCCAATTTTATTAAACGTGATTTAAATCAGCTAATTTTTTTTAAACCGAGATTCAAATCAACTCAATTTATTTAAACGATATTAAAAACAGTTCAATTTATTAAAACGTGATTCAAATCAGTTAAATTTATTTGAATGAGACTCAAATCAGCTTTATTTATGTAAACGAGATTCAAATCATTTCAGTTTATTTAAACGAAATTCAAATCATTTCAATTTATTTATACGAGATCCAAATCAGTTCAATTTATTTATACGAGATTCAAATCAGCTCAATTTATTTAAACGATATACAAATCATTTCAATTTATTAATACGAGATTCAAATCAATTAAATTTATTTATGCGAGATTCAAATCAGTCCAATTTATTCATACGAGATTACAATCAGTTCAATTTATTTTAACGAGATTCAAATCAGTTCAATTTATTCAGACGAGATTAAAATCAGTTCAATTTATTTACGCGAGATTCAATTCAGATCAATCTATTTATACGAGATTCAAATCAGTTCAATTTATTCATTTGAGATTCAAATTAGTTCAATTTATTTATACGAGATTCAAAGCAGTTCAATTTATTTAAACGAGATTCAAATCAGTTCTATTTATTTACACGAGATTATAATCAGTTCAATTTATTTAAACGTGATTAAAATCGTCTAAATTTATTTAAACGAAATTCAAACCAGCTCACGTTATTTAAACGAGATTCAAATCAGTTCAATTTATTTAAACGAGATTCAACTCAGTTCAATTTTGTTAAACGAGATTCAAATCAGTTGACTTTATTTAAACGAGATACACCTTTCTTCTTCGAATTATTGGAATGCTTAACTGCACGTAGGACTCTCTTTTGATTTAAGCAATACTCAGCCATCCTGATTGCATCCCACCGACCGAGATGCCTGCGCTCTATCTATTTCAGATCTTGATTGAATACCTTCTCCTGCTTGTCACACATTGAACCAAGGTTCCTAGGAAACCAATATTTATATGAAAACAGAAAATATATCCTGACACTCGTGTTGCAGATAAGGTTTTTGAAAGCAGTCATCATGCTGTTTACAAGTTATGCGTAGTTTTCGGTCCCATTTTGCAAGAGAAAGTATATCACTACAAGAGCAAATGCCTGCAACTCTTTGAATTCAGGTTCATTTATTGGGTTTGGGAACTCCAGATCTGCCGAATTGGAGGCCCGTCAAAAATTTCAACTACCCACAGACCAATCCTGAGAAATCCTGACACAATAAATTGAAGTAGTCAGCACCCTAATCAAGAGATTTGGCGAACTGCTTGATGAAGCTGTGCTTTATATGCAGCAGAATGATTATTACTGTGTCACTATCTTTCATAGCATCGTTGATAACTAACTTTTTTGTTTCTCACGTACATGCCAGCCGATCTTTGTGCATGATCATCAACAATTTTTGGAATATTTTGAGGTTTTATGACTTGAGTGTATCCCTTTTTGACATATTTGCCAAGAACAATCGAACATAAAATTCCTGTCATTAGAATAAAGTTTCAATAAAAAAGGCATTTTACTGCCACCAACTTCTTATAAAATGATCGACGCATGCTTACATGTAAACGAGAACGTTAAACTTGACATGTGATCACAGCTCATAAACCTCATAGTTGAGAAAAAGACAACGCAAGGTTTAGATTCTGCGCATCAGATACGCTATACATCAGCTGAAAAAATGCAAGCAACTGATTGATGTCGAGCAATGTAATCTAAGACGTTAGTCACTAGACTGAATACAACTGTCACTGCATCAGTGTGTATACAAGCCTCTTGCAGGTCAAATCGTGGGGTATTGATGCAATATTCTGGAATAGATGCAAGAATCGCCTCGAAATCAAGCTTTTACAATAATGTGATGAGTGAGTGCAGTGTAATGTATCTTGGCCGTAGCATTTTTACTATGTCGCTACAGATTAAAAATCTGTCGGACAATCAAGTAAGGGCACCTCAGGCAATTAACAATGCACTAACTCCTTCTCAAAGAGAGTAAGCAAAAACTGGGCGGGTAGATCTCCTAGAATAACACAGAACTATTTTCCTACTGCAATCAACAGGAACCAGATGATTATAGGAATGTTATAATCTGTTGATTTGGGGCCTTAGGATAAAAACCCCTAGCCGAGTTTGACATACATTTTACTTCAAATAGCATTTATTTTTACTCACCAGAAGATTGACTGCCTGTCTGTCCACTAACTACTTTTAAATTATAAGAGCTAAAAACTAATTTTAAAAAAATGATTTCTACCTTATTATATTTAGTGGGTTTTTTTTTACACCTCTTTATTTTTAAGACCCATCTTACACGCTCACAAGTGTTGTACTAATGTTGTCATTTTTTCTTTAAATAGCATACTTCAAATTACATTTGATTTTTATTAGATCCAAGCTTTTTTTTAAGATGGAAGCATACTATTAAGCTCTTTACATTTTGTGGCATATCTATCACAAAATATAAATACTTAAGAATGTTTATCGCAAAACATCAAACTATTAAAAGTAAATTAATCCCAGACGGTATTTTTTAAAGTGTAAATAAAATGTTTTTATTTTCCAAAGTCTCTTCGCTCGCACGCACGGACATGTGCTTTTCCTAAAAGGTTCTGATGATGCCATCTCAAGACGGCGCCAAACAGAGATTGGCGTCCTCTAATGTCACAGGCCCATTTAACGCGGCGCACACTTTGGTACTCTATTCGGTGTACTGTCTTTTTATTTACTTTCCTTTTGACCCAGGCTCGCACACACTTCCTATATATCATACCGGTTTTAACGGCCGTTGCTGCTTATATTTTTGTTATCCATCTATCCTTTGAGTTTGCTGATATTTTCACACGCGCCCATACGTGCTCTGTTACAGTTGGAAATACTACTGCTGTGCGTGTAACCGTTTTGATATAAATATATTTTTACACGACTAGCATGTATACTCAGCGTTGCCCGATGACATAAACTTCGGTAAGGACACAGATATTAGACTAAAGATACTGAGAAACCACAAGAAAATAAAAACCAAATAATCGCTAAAATAATGTGTTGGTTACACCTTTCCGACCAGATATTTCGATAGTCAGTGCGCAGGGACCCCCTCAAATAAATGACTCTAATCAAATTTCTTTCAATGAAAATAGCAGCGAGTGACTGCGAAAACGCAAATAAAAAATGGCCGCGGTAAGCAGCTTCGGACCTGATACTCAAATGAGGAAAAGAAGGGAAAAAGCATAACTGGAAGAGGCTTTCGCCCATTGGATCACGATGATTTGTGATATCATGGCGTTGAGATTAAGCTCTATAAACTTAGTTTAAGTGAACTACATGTGCGTGATTAGCGAGAATCACAACCCTAGCTGGAAATTGCCTTGTTGGCTAAAACAGAATTAATCTTTTTTTTTCCCTAATTTTTACAAATTAAGCGTCCAACATATCGCCCTTTCAGAATGCATCGGTTTCGACCCGGTCCGATTCGCCTGACGAAAGTTTTAGCGGACATACGAACACACAAACACAGGAACACACACTCAAACAAACCGATGTTTGAGATTTATATAATAGAATATATGCATGGAAACAAGAATATTGTTTTATTTAATCTCGAAAACTAACAAGGGGAAAAGCAACACATTAATAAAATGGAAAGATAAGTAACGAAAAATTAAATATATGAATCAGATAATGTGTATTGATGTTTTGACCTGATCTGATTGATTAATTATAAACAGATCGATTATGACGTGACTAGGTTCAACATTAAAATAGAGAAGTTCATTGGATGATAGAATTATTGTACAAGGTTTATATAATAATAACAATAATAATGATAACAACAATAATAATAATAATAATAATGATAATAACAATAATAATAATGATAATAATAATACGGATAATAATATAACCTCAGTAATATTAATGATTATAGACCACTAAAAATATGGAAAATAATATGGTTGTTTGATTGATATGAAAATAGAAATATAAATAATATCGATTTTATAAACTATCACACCAAGCGACACTGTAGACATGAACATACACAAATGGATACAGATAAGGCGTGAAAAGAGAAATGAAAAGAGACACACCAACACTTATGATTGATAAGGCTAGCTTAAGATGAGTGTCACAGAAAACAATTAAGCCTGGCTACAAAAGTAACATCTACAGAGAAAATGGATCACTTCTAACAGCCGAACAAGATAACGCGTATATTACGGGCTATGTTATAGCTAGAATTGGCAAGCCACAGAAAATCAGGCAATGAAAACACTGTAGACAAAGGGACGAACAATTGAACCATATAATAAGTTAATACAGCATGCGAGCCTATTAATAATGTAAGAGCAAGCACGACTTACATGGAAGGCGATACACTGGGAACTATGCAAACAACTACATCTTGAAAACCTAGACATATTGAATAAATATAAACCATAAAAATAATATGAAACGAAAATTCTAAAATATTATGGGTCATGAAAGTGCAACCAGATAAATACATATACATATGATAATCGGATAGAATAATTGTTAACAGAAGAAAAAAAATAGACGGATCGTAGATGTCACAATTCCAGAAGTCAATAGTAGAAAATTGATGGAGAGAGAAGCAAAGAAAGTAGATGGAACTAGCTAGAGAGTTTTAAAGGAATGTAGAATTTTACGGAAGTCATAAAAACACTAATAATTGTATGCGTACGACAAACAATTCCGAAAACAGCCGCGAAAAAAGTTAAAGTACTTGGAATTAGGAAAAGAGTGAGACTATACAACCGATACTCAAAATTAAAACGAATGTTTATGTTAAGGAAAACCTTTGAATTCGGGTACTAATCGACATGAGATCACAGACCAGAGAGAAGCTGCAGCAGAATGTAAAAAAAAGATGGCGGAACACCACATAAAAACATAGAAGTGAAGCCAAAAATTTATAAATTAAATTATCCCTTCACAAAAATAAATGTAGTGCAAAAAGCCACTAGCATTGCATCAAATGGTTCAGAAGATAAGAAAACATTATTTAGGTCTCTGCCGTGTGCAAATAAGACTGGATTTCAAAGATACAATTTTCGTTTGACAAAAACGTTTTCATTTTTTTTTTTTTATTTGCAGACCTTCTAAGAGTTTGTGAGTTGTATACATATCCCAAAAGCGATAGAAGCCTTAGCTCATATCGGAAAATAACAGATTGCCAAAAGAACGACATCGAAGATATGGCGATGTACGATTCATGCTTGCTACCAATAAAAGTTATAACACCAGGACCGTTTCCAGCACCTTAAAATGTAAATCTAGACTGTTCAACACGAGAGGGCACATTTCAATGAAGTTTCCGGTGAGGGTTATTGTTTTGGGGTGGTTTAAGGCGAGGGACACATTATGCTACCACGTATCTTCGGAGTCAGTTTGAAAGTCAAGACCAAAGTGTGCCTGTATGTGATGAGGAGATTTATGATATCCAAATACAATTAGTTGGTCCCTTGCAGAACCAGGGTGTGAAAACAGTATTCACCACCGGCCCACAGAAGGAATGATACGACATGGAAAGGATAGAAAATTCTTGTCTCCGTGTCTTTTCCCGTAAGATGGTTTTCAAACTTATTACAGAATGCTTAGCCCTATTAAAATTAAGGCCTTGGATATGACATTAAACTATATCCAGCAGTGATACCCCAACTTTGGGGCTTTGGAGAGTGTTAAACAACCCTTTAATTGGTATTGTTCCCAGGTCAACTCTAATCCGGAGCGGCAGTACCTGTTAAGGTCCCAACTATGTGTTTTTTTCATAGGCGTCACCACTTATCAAGGCCGATATGCCACTCAAGGATAAGGGTTAAAGAGTGTAGAGTAGTCAAAAGGACAATATAGTAATCGATAGTAATTGAAGTTCGGTAAATTTGTTAACTTAAGTGGAACTGCTAATCAGAAACTTGTTTACGTTCATATTATAGACAGCTGGAAAGCAGGAAAACGGAAGACAATTCCACAGGCATGCAGTTCTAAGAAAGAAGTTTTAATCATAGAATCTATGTTTAGGTTTAGGCACAGATAAAGAGTGGGGGAAATTATTGATAATGTTTTCAGCTAGTCTAGTGTTACTTGTGAAAGTTTGGCGAAGGGGGACCATAGAATGTAAGCTCAGTTGAACACTTTCCATGATAATAATGATAAAGCAGAGACGCACTCGCAACATCTCTTCTGTGAGATAGAGGTTGCAGCGAAGAGAAAAGTACATCTCCCACCAGGCCCCGAAGTCTATGTTGAACCCTATCAAGGCAGGACAAGTCTTTTCTAGCAGCTCCTGCCCATATGTGGCAACAGTATTCCATCCTTGGACGTATCTGGCTCTTATATAGATAGAGAATTGCATCAGCAGTGAGATATCTACTGGATCGATAGAAGGATCCGACCATTTTTCCAGCGGCCTTGGCAACAACTTTGATGTACGTATTCAATTTAAGATCAGGAGTAAAGGTCAAGCCAAGAAGCCTGTCAAAACTTTAGGCCTTCTCAAGACGAGATCCATTCATTTCAATTGATGCCAGATGGGGATGAGAACGTTGATGATGTAAAGATAGAAGCTTGGTTTTAGATGCATTAACAGAAAGCAGCCACTCCTTTCCCCATTGTACAACGTGATCAAGATCAGGAGAGAGAGAATCGGGGAGAACTTGATCGTTTACTGTCTTAGATGTGCTACCATAGATGGTAGTGTCGTCAGCAAAAATGTCTACGAATTATATAAGGATGTGATTTGGAAGATCATTAATGTAGATCAAGAAAAGGGTTGGGCCCAGTATGGACCCCTGAGTGACTCCAGCATTTATACAGTGCGCTTCTGATTTTTGCCAATCAACTAATACTGTTATGAACCTATCAGAGAGAAATGATTTACTAAATAATTTAGTAAGGTTTGAATAGAAACCGACTTGAAAACAACAAATGTATACTATTAAAAAAAAATTCTTCAAAATCCTTGGATTCGGCACTAAATAACCCGAAAAGTGTTAAAGTGTTGATACGCCGTAAAACAAAAACAAACTACGTTTTTATATAATTGTATGTATATATATATATGTATTTATAATTATTTATATATATATATATATATATATATTAAAAGGCATACTTAATCAGTTTTTATAATATATATGTGTGTAATTATATAATACTATAATATATATAGGTATATACATATGAATGTATATATATATATATATATATATATATATATATATATTGAATATGGAGATTCATAATTGTAAATTATAAATAAGTTTCAAAAGGAAAAACAAAATAAAATCAAATTGAGTGTACGATCGTTTCGGCAACGATATTATTTTATTAAGATTGAGAACAATCATTGAAAAAATAATTTACAAATACTTTAGTTTTCGAATATAATCTCCTCATAAGCACAAAAAGAGGGGATGCATTTAACACTGCAGAATATATTAGCCTTTTTATAGGAAGTTTCAATAGAAAAGTTGTTTTATAGTACGTCAGTGTATATGTGGGCAAGTTTAATTTTGGCAAAGATTGGTTAAAATAATAATTCCCACCATAATTTGCATATATATATATATATATATATATATGTATATATATGTATGTATATATATGTACATATATATAATATATATAAATATGTATATATATGTACATATATATATATATATATATATATATATTAAGTAATGTGATTTATAATTTAAAATAAAAAATCAATTTCATAAGAAGGAACAACAACAAAATCAATTATCTGTACGATCGTTTTGGAAAAAAATGCTTTTTATTGTGGTATACATCAAGTCATGTAGAACAATTATATATAGTTTTTTGGTAAGCAAGGTCTCCTCATAAGCAAATTTTGGAGGGTTTTTATTGAATTTAAAAGACACCATAAATAAACCTAGCATTAAAAGTAAGGCAGATGAATCTGAAAAATTGAAATAAAAGGTCTGGATTTAAAATTTATAAGAAAATTAATATGGGTTAGAGATAGAAATAAGTAGAGAAAAATATATATTTTTGAATTTACATAATCAATTTGATTTAAAAATATATAGAGATATTTACCTTTTAATTTTTATTTTTTTGAAATCAGGAACTGTGTTTAAAGTAGTCATTTAGATGTTTGCTATAGCTTTTTATCTTATTTAATGATGAATTTAAAAAGGAGGACGCTCGTGCAATAAATTGTTTCCGTTAGCGTATGTTTGATTTAAAGACGCTACAGTTTATATATATAGAGAGAATATTTCTATTACAAGTTTTAAGGGGAGATTATTGTCATGTGTTCTCGACTTTATTTATTATGTATTTAACGGGTCTAAGGGAGGTAATTAGTCTAACTTAATTTATTAAAAAAAAAATAATAATTTAATCTATTTTTCCTAATAAGTAATTTTTAATGATTTAAGGTGGTTTATATTTTCTTAAATTTAAACCAACGTTTATGACTACATGTCAGAAGCTCCTGTCTTGAATTTAATATTTTGGTTGTACTTTTTATATCTTCATATATTAAAATATTTAGGGTCTCTTTTTAACATAGTGCACAAAATTTGTCTCCTGGTTTATATGATTTGCAACTCTCAATTATTTGCCATTTTAAGTTGAAAGAAATATTGCTGTTTTTTAGTTGCCAAATATAGTTGGATAGAGTAGTTTGGTTTGATAGAGAGTTATTTTTAAAAGAATGTTTGTGCGTTGAAATTCTATATTTTATTAGGCCAGATGTGGAACCAATATATATTGCCTCTTGATTGTTGTGATTATTTTCCGTTAGGTCTATTGTTGAATTATTATGTAATTATAATAACACGAACTTAAATCAATCTACTGATCAATTACTAATCAACCCACCACATAATAATCCAACAATAGACCTAACGGAAAATAATCACAACAATCAAGAGGCAATATATATTGGTTCCACATCTGGCCTGATAAAACATAGCATTTCAACGCACAAACATTCTTTTAAAAATAACTCTCTATCAAACCAAACTACTCTATCCAACTATATTTGGCAACTTAAAAACAGCAATATTTCTTTCAACTTAAAATGGCAAATAATTGAGACTTGCAAATCATATAAACCAGGAGATAAATTTTGTGCACTATGTACAAAAGAGACCCTAAAAATTTTAATATATGAAGATATAAAAAGTACAACCAAAATATGAAATTCAAGACAGGAGCTTCTGACATGTAGTCATAAACGTTGGTTTAAATTTAAGAAAATATAAACCACCTTAAATCATTAAAAATTACTTATTAGTAAAAATAGATTACAATTATTATTATTTTTTTAATAAATTAAGTTAGACTTATTACCTCACTTAGACCCGTAAAATAAATAATAAAAAAAGTCAAGAACACATGACAATTATCTCTCCTTAAAACTTGTAATAGAAATATTCTCTCTCTCTATATAAACTGTAGCGTCTTTAAATCAAAAATACGCTAACGGAAACAATTTATTGTACGAGCGTCCCCTTTTTTTAAATTCATCATTAAATAAGATAAAAAGCTATAGCAAACATCTAAATGACTACTTTAAACACAGTTCCTGATTTCAAAAAAATAAAAATTAAAAGGTAAATATCTCTATATATTTTTAAATCAAATTTATTATGTAAATTCAAAAATATATATTTTTCTCTACTTATTTCTATCTCTAACCCATATTAATTTTCTAATAAATTTTAAATCCAGACCTTTTATTTCAATTTTTCAGATTCATCTGCCTTACTTTTAATGCTAGGTTTTTTATGGTGTCTTTTAAATTCAATAAAAAAACCCTCCTAAATTTGTCTGATTAGGATACCTTGCTTACCAAAAAACTATATAAAATTGTTCCACATAACTTGATGTATACCACAATAAAAAGCATTTTTTTCCGAAACGATCGTACAGATAATTGATTTTGTTGTTGTTCCTTCTTATGAAACTGATTTTTTTATTTTAAATTATAAATCACATTACTTAATATTGAATTAGCTCTAGGACATTTAACTATCGAGCTTAATATATATCTAAATTACAAGGGGCACTTTCTATTTCCTGTATTTTAATTAAACTAGTAAGTTCACTGTTACATTAAAATACACTCAGCTCTTTAGACTATTGTTCTAATCTCTTTTAAATATATATATATATATATATATATATATATATGGCGATTAAGCTACACTGAATATTCCGCATTTCATCCACTCTAGGACGCTTCAGGCTTATGCGCATACGCCTGAAGTGTCATAGAGTGGATGAAACGCGGAATATTCATTGTAGCTTAATCGCCATATATATTTTATAAATTACTAACTAAATTAGTATGTGAATTTCTTTTTCCTTATAAGTTTCCTTTAAAATGATGGCATTCTCCTCTTCTGTTGAGAAGCATTCATTTCGAAAAATATCGATATGAGGAGCATCCCTTATTGATACAAGCCCTCTATTGAATAACCAATTAAATATAAAATTGTGACTTTTAATTCTTCTCTCTCTCTTTCATTTTCTTTCTCTCTCTTACTCTCTCTCTCTCTCTCTCTCTCTATATATATATATATATATATGTAAATCTGTGTATATATATGTAAATCTGTACATGCATGTAAATATACATATGTATGTGCGTATTTATATACACATAAATATATGTATATATACACATAAACATTGATATATGCGTATATATATAGATCATATGTATAAATATATATCCATATATATATATATATATATATATATATATATATATATATATATTGAGAGACAGACCAGAAAGAGAGGGCGAGGGACAGAGGGAGAGAAAATTAAAGAGCAATATATAAAAAAAATTATATATATATATATATATATATATATATATATATATATATATATATATATATATATATATATATATATATATATATTGGATATTATGGCAGCAAATTATTATTCAGAGACGTCTGATTGAACACGATAGATCTATTATTTTTCCAATTTCTGGATATTTTTTTTTAATTCGCCGAGCGGTGTTTTGCATGTAAAGTGGCGCCCATAATGTATTGTTCGACCATATTCTTCTCAAGTAATTTTTTTTTGCTGCATCTGATTGTCATCATGAGAGATGATTGTTGTCGTGTTTTTTTTTGTTTTCCTTTGAGACTTGGTGCATTCATAATGCTTGAGCATTTATAAGCTACATCTTACATCCAAATGAATGCTTTGACGATAATTGCAATTTTCAAAAGTCGAACTATTAGAAGATACTCATGCCTTACTTAAAAAATGCTAGGTTTATTTATGGTGTCTTTTATAAAAAAACACTCAATACTTTTGCTGAATAGGAGACTTTGTTTAACAAAAATATATATGTGTTAAAATTTTGGTTCATGACTTAATGTGTATTGCAATAAAATCATCGGTTCCGAAATGGTCGTACAATTTATTGGTTTTGTTGTTTTCCTAGTTATGAAACAGAGTTTTAATTAATTTGAATCTGAATTATAAATTATCAATCACTTTACTTAATATGAAAAAATTATATATATATATGTATATATATATATATATATATAAATTGATATATAGAGACATATATATATATACATATATATAAATGGATATATATATATAAATATATAGATACACACATACACATACACACACACACCCACACCCACATATATATATATATATATATATATATATATATATATATATATATATATATACTAGCTGTATCCTGCCACGCGGTGCAGTGGCTCAATTTGGTGTAATGTAAAAATGTAATAAAAAGAGAAAAATGCATGTTTCTTATATAGCAACCAACTCCAATAAGTGAAAAAGAAGGCGAAAATGAAAAAAAAATGGTACTCTCGCAAAATTTGATCTGGATTCTCGGGAGTGTCTGTCAATCATTCATGGTTTTGACTCGACCAACAATCAGTGGATGAAGCCGAACGTAGCAAAGATGTAGAAACGCTAAATGTTTTTGTTTTTGTTGTTTTCTGTATACAAAAATGTGAGTAAGTAATTAACATTTGATTGATGGGGGGGGGGAGTACTGCACACGGATTCGAAAACGTTGTCCAAAAACAAATAGATGAAAGCAAAGGTAAGGTAAATTACGTTTCTACCGAACTGGATAATTGTTTAGTGTTTTTATGTAATGTAAAATGATTAATCGTTTCGAAAAACAGAAATGGTCGAAGACTCTGTTGAATACGTTAAGTTTGGGAAAGTTCAAAACTAAAAACTATACAAAACAGTGTCTGAAACCCCACAAATATATGTTACCATGACATAGGGTGGAATAATCGGTGAATTTCTGACAGTATTTTGTATAGTTTTTTTTAGTTTTAACTCACTTTCTCTAACATAAAGTAATCAACAGTGTCCGCCACCATTTGTAGCTTTCAAATACACCGATAAACACTGTTTTTCAAGCCGACTAAACGTTACATTAAATGAAAAGGGTTCATATTACTAAACACAGGTTCAAAAAAGTTGTCCAAAAATAAATATATAACAAATAAATGTTATCAAAGGCAAGAAAAGTAAATGTTCTACCTAACTGGATAAGATTTTAGTGTTTTTCTGTAATGTATAATCTGTTAAAAACATTCAATGTTTATCGGTATATCTGAAAAAATACAAATTGCGGCAGACTGTATCGAGCACGTTAAGTTTGGGGAAATTTTGAGAAAATGAGATTAAACTAAAAAAACTATACAAAATACTGTTAGGAACTCTCTCAATATATGTTATCATGACGTAGGCTGGCATATAATCGGTGGTTTTAATCTTTTGCTCGATACAGGTGACACCTTTTAAAAGTCCCTTTTAGTGATTACCTGGTTTGAGGATATTTGAACACTAATCAGATTATGAAAAAAATTGAAAAAAAAATATTTCTACATTTGAAAGGGGTACTCACTTTTTAGTTACCACGTTCTGGTAAATCGGTCACCAATTTTTTTTTTTTTTTTGGCTAAATACGGAGGTGTCTTCGGGAGATATAAAATGGTCGCATGTTGACGAAGCAATGTATCGGGAGGCGTACGGTATTGAAAATTATTGGTAAATTTTTAGATTAGGTCCCCCTCCTCAATTTTCTTTTAAATGACGACTTGTAATGTTTTTCGACTACGCTGAATACGAAAATCGCATTGGAATTTTGCGTAAAAAGATGGCCGCCAAAGAATACAATGCATAATATAACTTTTTATATCTTGATAACTACTGATTTGCGCAAAATTTCAATGCGATTTCCGTATTCAGCATACGCGAAAATATGTAAATGTCGTCATTTAAAGGAAAATTGTGGAGGTGGACCTAATCTAAAAAAATACCAAATTATTAAACATTTCGGTACTCGTGCAGAGAGTGATCCGTGCTGAAATAATAATGTTATTATTTTAAAAGGCATTCTTAACATGGGGAGGGGTGTGTGTTTTGTACCCATACTTTAACCTTACAATTGAATAAAAAAATCACATATCATAAAACTTTAATTAAACGTGGAAATACGATTTAAAAAATAGCGCGGAACAGTCTCTGCATTAGCACCAACATTTCTCCAGCATTTTAGTGAAATTTATAATACTTTAAAAAATTAAATAAAAAAAACAAAAGTTTTGAAAAAAAACAAAACCCCTCACCTTTTATAAAAACAAATTATTTAAAAAAAAAACCAAAACACCCACAGACTGACTTTTAACTAAATAAGTAAAAAAAAAAAAATTAAAAAACTCGAAACTTTATTTTCATAAAAACAATAAAAAAGTCATGTTCAATCTATTTTTTTTCTTTGAAAAACAAAGATATTTCTGACTTACAAATGCGGTAGGGACTCATGTTATTTTTACTTTCTATGGTTTTTATATACCGCGTTTTTATTGGTTACAAAATGGGTGACTGATTTATCAGATCGTTGAAACTAAAAAGTGAGCACCGCTTTCAAATGTTGAAATAATGATTTCTTTTTAATTTTTATTTTAATAATCTGTTTAATTAGAGTCTAATCAATAATAATCCAGCGAAAAAAAATCAAAAAACCTATAAGTATAGAAATTAAGCATGGGAGTACAAGTACGGCACTTTCGCACTTACTTTTACAAAGATTATTTACGTTAACTCTTTTCATAAATAATTAAAAAAAGTAACTCAACCATTTATTGATAATTTGTCACGTGTAAAAACATTTATTTATTTATTTACGTAGGCTTAACTCTTTTCATGAATGAGAAAAGTTTTACTCTTTAAGAATAAGGAAAGGAAAAATACAGAGAGTGATCCGCGCTATTTTTTAAATCATATTTCCAAATTAAAGTTTTACGATATGATTTTTTATTCAATTGTAAAGTTAAAGTACAGAATAGGTACAAAACACCCTCCCCTTCCCATGTTTAGAATGGTTTTAAATAATGTTCTTTTAATAAAAGTTTACTTATTAGTGGCGCTATGTTATAGAAACTTCCACGTTGTTTAATAGTGCTTGAAATTGCGATAAGAACAGATTCAAGAACTCTCCAGCGCGGTTTATTTGAAATAAATTTAACTACTTTGGCTTGTTTAAAGTCAAAGGTGTGGTTATGTTGCAATGAATGAGAGAATAATGAACTTAGAGAATTGCTATTTTTTATATCTCGTTTGTGTTCATTGAGCGTTTTATCCAATTTACGCTGAATAACAAGCCAAAGTAGTTAAATATATTTCAAATAAACCGCGCCGGAGACTTCTTGAATCTGCGCTTATCGCAATTTCAAGCACTATTAAACAACGTGGAGGTTTCTATAACATAGCGCCACTAATAAGTAAACTTTTTATTAAAAGAACATTATTTAAATGTAGACACAGGTTAACTTTCTCACACCATTCAAAACCCCCTGTAATAATTAACACATAATCTTAATCAACAAATTACATAAAAACTCATTTCATTTCTGTTACAAACTCATATTTGAATTTCAACAGATACATCTTTTTCCCAATAAGAATATAAACTTGCGTTCATAGTTTTAAAATTACATTAACGACTATATGACGTCACTAAAATGTCCTTCTCTTTAACAGTGCCAGTCACCCCCTCCTTTGTGAATTTCCTCGTGAAACATTTTCAAATATTTTGTACTGGTATATTTTTTGGTTTCTTAATCTCATTCATCCAGAGGAAGTCTCGAAATAAAGACGAAACGTTGATGAACACATAATACGGTTTGTTCCTTTTTATTTTCTATATTTTGTCGGAATACTATTTCCATTATTTTCATCATAATTATATATATATATGTATATATATATATATATATATATATATATATATTTTACAAAGGCATCACCACATTATCAAGGCCCAGAGGCCACTCAAGGATAAGGGTTAAAGAGTGTACAGTAGAAATTGGTCAATATAGTAATCATTAGTAAGAAAATTTGGTAAATTTTATAACTTATATGGAACGGCTCATCAAGAACTTATTTACTTTAGACTTGAACACAACCATATTGTAGTCAGCGGGAAAGCAGGAAAACGGAAGACAATTCCACAGGCGTGTAGTTCTAAGAAAGAAGCTTTGTTCATGGAATCTACGTTTAGGTTTAGGCACATATAAAGAGTGGGGGAAATTATTGATAGTGTTTACAGCTAGACGAGTGTTTCTTGTGAAAGTTTGGCGAGGGGGGACCATAGATTGAAGCTCAGTTGAACACTTTCCATGAAAATAACGATACATCAGAGACAAACTCGCAACATCTCTTCTGTGAGATAGAGGTTGCAAGGAGGAGGAAAGGACATCTCCTACGAGGCTACGAAGTCTGTTTTGAACTCTATCAAGGCAGGACAAGTCCTTTCTAGCAGCTCCTGCCCAGATGTGGCAACAGTATTCCATCCTTGGACGTACCTGGCTCTTATATAGATAGAGAATAGCATCAGCAGTGAGATATCTACCGGATCGATAGAAAGATCCCACCATTTTTCCAGCGGCCTTGGCAACAGATTTGATATACGTGTTCCATTTAAGATCAGGAATAATGGTCAAGCCCAGAAGTTTGTCAAAACTTGAGGCCTCCTGAAGACGAGAGCCATTCATTTCAATTGATGACAAATGTGGATTAGAATGTTGATGATGTAAAGAGAGAAGCTTGGTTTTAGATGCATTAAAAGTAACCAGCCACTCCTTTCCCCATTGTACTACGTGCTCAAGATCAGAGGAGAGAGAATTGGAGAGAACTTGGTCGTTTACTGTCTTAGATGTGGTACCATAAATGGTAGTGTCGTCAGCATAAATGTCTACAAATGATGTAAGGATATGATTTGGAAGATCATTAATGTAGATCAGGAAAAGAGTTGGGCCCAGGATGGATCCCTGAGGGACACCGGCATTAATACTGTGAGCTTCTGATTTTTGCCCCTCAACTACTACTCTTATGAACCTATCAGAAAGAAATGATTTAATAATTGAGAAGACTTTTCCAGCTATACCATAGCTAGCGATCTTATGAAGTAAACCTTTATTCCATACCCTATCAAAGGCTTTAGATATGTCAAGAGCAATTGCCCTAGAAATATATATATATATATATATATATATATATATATATATATACATCGTACACACACGTATACATCTACATATATACAAATACACCTGAACCGAAACCTGCTTATCCCTAACGCATGAATACACAGTTATACACCTATATAAACAAAAACTCTATTTAATAATTCTTTTTAACTTAATAAAATTTATTTAATAAATTCTATTCAATAAATTTTATTTAATAATGTGTCTTCTAGCGCTCGTCTTGTGGTAATCTCTTTATATGAAACCGCGTATAAATACGTAGGCGTATATATATATATATATATATATATATATATATATATAGAGAGAGAGAGAGAGAGAGAGAGAGAGAGAGTGAGAGAGAGAGTCATAGGTAAATATATGCATACACACATTCATACATATACATACGCATATAATATCTGGTAATATATATACTATTGCCACCCTCCTATATATGAGACAGCCTATTTTAATAGTTCATTATATATATATATATATATGTATATATATATATATATATATATATATATATATATATATATACCCGTACATATACATACATAAATACACACTTATGCTCGCTCACATGTCCATGATTCATCTAAAGTGGATAAAGATATGAACGTATTCTCCACATAACTCTTCTTTATATCATCCTATTTTTATTTGATGATACTTATAGTAAATTAAGATTGAAGTCCATAGGTCTATCCATCGATTAAACAGCTACTTTCTGGAGGTTTATATCGATATATATTAATATATAACAATATATAACAACAAATTCAGAACATTTACGTTATACAAACGGAATCGAAAGATTTATATATTGTTGTACTTACATTTCTTAATGGCATGGCGTTTTACATACTTTGTCGCATTCTTTGTAAAGCATCAATTTACAAAGGATGCGACAGAGGAAAAGTGTTCCCGCTTGTTTTGTTTTCCTCACAAAGGATATGTTTCGTTTCCTTAATATTTCATTGTTGAAGTTGTTTTTTTTATTTAATAAGTTTGGAGAAATGATGTCCGTGTGAAAATTTCCAAACGGCATATTGTTTGAAGTTGTCTAAATGGTCCTGAAACAATTGTAACTAACAATGTTATACCTTTTTTGTAGCTATCAATCCATTTCTGGAAGCCTTGGTTTTTGTCAAAACAGTATATGGATGCCTAATTATGAAATATGATAGTTTTGTGGCTTGAATTTTAAGTTATCGCTCCTTTTTGGCTTAGATTTATTGGTATATGAATAATTACTGAATTACAGTAACCCAGTATAATTCGGAAATACTACAAATTTGTATATATATATATTTATATATATATTTATATATATATATATATATATGGGGGGTTGTGTGAGTGTGTGTGTGTGTGCTGAGGATTAAGGATTTAATATAAGGTGTGTTTATAAGCCCCCGAACGTGTTGTTCATGGAAAACAACTGATGGTCCTTAATTTAACATTAGCACGACAAGTAATTCGAGATTACATAACTTACTGTCTAAATAGTTTTTTAACGAATGATAAAAGATATAAAAATTAGATTGTTTTCATATAGTTTTAAAGTTTAAAACTTTCAAAACTATATACATATATATATATATGCATATATATATATATATATATATATATATATATATATATATATATATATATATATATATATATGACGAAAGCAGAATGTGTTTTTAATTTCAACTCAGATGTTGGAGACTACTAATGGGGAGTATTTTTACGACATTAACACGTTTTGGGGGAAAAAATTCTACGCATCATTTGCTTCAACATTTTTTGCTTATTTTGAAACTAGATTATAACGATAAATTATTTTTCGTCCAAGACAAAATCCATTATCTAATTTTCATCTATTTTTAATTATGAAATTTCATCGCAAGACAAAAAGAAAAACACATTTTTAATTAATAAAAAAGTTACGTGATTTAAAACGATTAAAAAAAACTTACGTGTTTTTTTAAGAAATCGAATTTTTACTTTTAATAGAAAGCCATTGCACGAATGCATTATTAAAAAAAAAATAAAGCAAACTCGATCGCAAATGTGAACAAAAGAAAAAAATACCAAGCAAATGTAATTATTTTTTCTTAAAGGTCATATCGATTAATAACAGAACATGTTCAAACAAGTATAGATCTACACACACATATGCATATATATATTTAAATATAAGAACATATATAATTAAATTAACACAAAGAAACAATTATGATGTGCTATGAAATGTTCGAGAATTAGTGATCGATTCTCTTTTTTTACATCCGTGGGAAGAGCCTGTTCAAGAATCGGTATTAAATAAAAATTATCATTTAAAATACAGAGGTAAAAAATATAGTTATTATTTTAATTAAATGTTTTCAATTACTTTTAAATTTAAAGTCTTGAATAGGGAATGAGTAATTACTCCAAGAAAATACACACACATCCCACCTCTCTCTCCCTATATATATATATATATATATATATATATATATATATATATATATATATATATATATATATGTATATGTATATGTAGTGGAAATGGTAATTTATAAAAACTTAAGAAAGTGCTGAATACTGTTGTAGAGCAAATATGCGTTTTATCTTTTATTACCGTAACTTTTTGTTAAGTTAAATTATTGTTTCGGCTACACAGCCGTTTTTTGGCCGTCTGTAGCGTCCTCAGATTTTTACAGACATATTCGCTATTTTGGGATGAAAGAGTTGGAAGGGTGGATGAGGTCAGGGGGGTGCGAGGAATGGGGAAGAGGAAGAGAGGAAGAGAACAAGGAGGGAAGATGGGGGGGCGTTTGGTATGTCGATAATGTTTTAGTTTTGTGGTTTAAGGAACTTGTGGGGGTGGGTCTGGGTAGTTCATTTCTGGTGTGGCTGAGGCCATAGGGACACATGAGGGGAAGGAGAATATGGGGGTGGGAGGAGGGGGGTTACTTTAAAATTCGAGTCTTAGTGTTAAAGTTTTTAGCGTCTCGTTGGTGAGGTGATTTCTTGGTAAGTATGTCTTGAGCTGTTGGGTGTTAGCTTATGTTTGGAGGCGTGGGGGCTATGATTCGGTTTATTTATTTTTATTTTTTATTTTGTTGTTAATTGTTTGGAGAGTTTCAGCTAGCGGTCGCAGCCACGGGTACACACATGCGCACGTACACACATGCGCACGTACACACATATATACTTAAAAAACGGTCACGCGTACACATACATGCCCGCTCTTGCATGCAAATATATGTGCATATCTGCGCCTGCATGCATAGACACCTGCGTTGTTCTCGCTTGCGTCTTTTTTTATATGGTATTATCGATCAGTTTTGGCGGAAGGCTATAATGGGGTGTCATACTCTAAGGTGTGCGTCTATGCACATGAGGCGTCAGTTGGTTGTACATTTCCATGTGCACTTACCTGTGCAGGTGCAAATCCACATAGTCATATATAAACAATTGCCGTGTTAAGTCGTGGAGGTTGCATGTAGGGTGTGTTGGGGTTGGGGGGTGGCTTGGGGTAGGGTGGTTTGTGCCGATTATTAGGGGTTTATGTGGGATGAGGTTATATGGTGTTTAGAGTTGGTGGTTATTGGGGGTATGAGTTTTTTTAGGAGTATTCTTGGGGGAGGGGGTAAGGTGGTGTGAGGTGTGGGGGGGAGTTGGTTGAGGGGTTTTGGTTGAGTGTATGTCATGGTAGTTGTGGTGGATGGTTGCATTGGATATATAGGTAGGGGGATTTAAAGTGGTGTTGTCTAAGGGATGTTTTAGCGAGGTGAATAGTTGCTAAGGAGGTGTGATCTGTAATGCCTACAGTTTATGGTGTTTTCCTGATTTTTGCTTAGTAATTTGTCTCTGTCTTTAAAATTAGAGATAAGGAGTTTCTCGTTTAGGCAGAGGAGACATGGGGAGTTTAGGGATTTACATGTGCTAGATTTTCTAATGATTTCCCATTTAATGGTTGGTGTAAGGTTATTTTGGGTTACATGTAGGTAGTGGGTAGTTAGTGGGGTTTTGTTATGGTTGCTAGGGTTTTTGAAGGAGCATTTATGTACAATATATATATATATATATATATATATATATATATATATATATATATATATATATATATATTGAACAAAATGTCCGACAAATCCTTAGGGGCCCATTTCATCAAGAGACTTATCAGGAGTTAATAGTTTATCATAGAAAAATAAATAAATAAAATATCTCGCAAGAACAGATTTCATGGGATATGTACGTGTAAATTTCACCGAGAAAAAATTGAAAATTAAAGGAGGAGAACGGGTGGGAATACGAATTAAATAAAATATTTACAGTAATATAAAATATATGTACAAGTGGGGGAAAAGGGAAGTGTTAAAACACATCTCCAAACATGTCTAATCAACTAACGAACCAAGTTCTGTCGACAGAGAGACGGTTTGCGTAGAAGAATAAAGGATGACTCAAAAATCTCCACGTGATTCTGAGAGTCAGCCCGATGCAAAACTCTAAAACACTTCATTTATATACACACACTGGATTTTCACGTAAGTGTTTGCCAAGGACACATTCCAAAGTGAAAGAAATGGGATAAGAGCAGCAAGGCTTGCTCAATCTTTGTTTTTTCTGATACATGTAAGTTAATCCGAGTCTGCAAATTTAAGGAGGTTCGTTGTACATATCCAGCAGCGCACTGACAATTCATAAACCACATTATTTTTGTGATCTAAGGTAAACCATCCTTAAAATCTAGGAGAAATGCAGACTTTACCCCAAAGACCAAACGTAGAGAAACAAATGGGACATATTTGACAAAGATGTAATGATTCGTCTACCCAAACACTGGCCCGTCTTACCAATCAAATAGACCTTTAAGTAGACAGGGCACCTGTGGAGACCAATGAACGCAGGAAGAGTTGTATTTTTTAACTTTATTTTTAATAATATAATCAGTGTGATTCTCCGGATAACCGTTTTGAATGAAGATATCCTTGACGGTCTTCAATTCGCGTTCTAAGTTACCAGAAGAACAAATTATAAAGGCTATATACACTAATGTCTGAATAAATCCAATCTTCCTGGAAGTAGGCAAAAATGAACGCCATTTCATATATAGGCCGGTAAATTTCGGCTTATGATATACTGTTCTTGCGAGATATTTAATTTAATTTTTTTTTTATAGATCAAGGATTAACTCCTGAGGAGTCTGTTGATGGTTGATGTTTTGCCGGCTATATTGTTCAAAGCAATGTATAAGTTTTGTACTATCAAACAGCTACAGATGTATGCATATGTGTATGTACATATATGCATATATACATACATATATATGCACGCATATGTATGCATATATATATATGCATACACACATACACACACACATATATACGTATATATATATATATATATATATATATATACAGTCATCGTTAAAGTTTTGGAGCAACTATTATAAACTTAGTTACTTGCTTACTTTATAGGTAAGTCATTCGTATTTAAAAAAGCAATATTCAATGACCAGTTGATAGCAAATTTTAAATATTGAATATCAGATTGTAGTATTTATTTCCTTCAAGTGTTTTGGTTTAATCTTCTAGTAAATTAATTTCAGCATTGAAAATTCTTCATAATTATCCTAATACGGTTGATATTTTTCCGTTCTCTATTAATGTATTCAATTGGAAATGCCTCAAAACAGCTAATGGTAAAGATTAAAACAACCTACCGTGTTGCTTTATCTGGTGAAACATATTCTCAGGGTAAAATTGCCAGGAAAATAGCATGCACAAGAAAGGGAGTAAAAAAAAAAACGATTCACATGCCCAACTTAAAAAAAAAAGTCTTTCAAAAACAGGAAGAATGTCGAAAAAGTGTAGACCATCCAGGGAAGACAGATATTTAAAAAGAGTATCAGGTGCATGAAAACCAATGCCCTTCAAAGCTTGCTGCTGGATTTAGTTAGGATGCAAACAAAAATATATAAGCTCTGAAAATGCGACGAAGGTATATTAGAAGTGAGATTAAAAATATGGCAAAGAAAGGGAGACGCCATCTTTGTCTCAAACCGTCGAGTAAAATGAGTGAAATTTGCAAAATTATATCATTAAAGTTAGACACTTGGTAATTGGCTCAAATTGTTTTGTCTGGCGAGAGTAACTTTTATCAGCTTCTATTTCGCATACGTTGAAAGGGCAATAAACATTTTCTTTGTGAATACAGATCCATAACTTTTATTCAAAAGTGTAGCAAATTCTCATTATTTCGTCAAATTTCTAGCACCTCTGGAGTGGTTCATGTTTGCCGTAGTGAAAGAGAGGTATTTCATCCTGATTATGTGGCTCACTAGGCCAGTAAGCATAATTGTTTGGGGCTCCTTACTATTGTATACATGTGAGGGCAGAATGAAATCCAGAAGTTATACACACATGTTTAATCAAGTTTACCAACCCTCTTGTACAAAAATATTTACTATTAACATTCAAAGGGATGTAATCTTCCAACAAAACAATAGCTCCATACCATACGTCAAAGCTGTCAATGTGTCGGTTTTAAAATAAGGGATTACAGTAGTGCAGTTGCCCCCTAAATCCCGAGACCTAACCCATATTAAAACTTTGTGGTCCGATCTAGGTAAAAAAAGAATAAAAAAATAACTATCATAAAGAGAATTTGAGGCTAATCTTCATAAAGGGTGACATAAAATAGATCCTACTAACTGCAAGAGTTTAGCCAATAATATACTAAAACGATTAGATTTATTATTAACCTTTGTAATTATATATGTATGAATGAAAATTACGATTTTTCATGCGGACTTCATAATTTTGGGTACGTCATCCTATATATATATATATATATATATATATTCATCGTTATCATGCGTTTTACTTTTCTATAGTATAATTCAAATACAAAAAATGTTTTTAGTCGCATGCAAGTGCCTCTATAAGTCACTCGTTCAGTCCGTCGGTCGGTGGGTCTGCAAGTCGGTATGTCCGTAACACATTTGTGCTTGGCCTTTTTGGTTAAGATCAAAGGTATGTTGTTAATAGATCCTGTGCTTACTTTTTAAAGCTGTTCTTGGACTTTGGGCCAAGATCAATGTGTAGGATCTGCTCCGGCAGATACTGCAAGAAAAGACCATATGTGGGAGCAAACCCATATATAAGACGTTGGTCAATGTAGGGGCAACCCTTCATGCCAATTGTCACTATCCAACTCCCCTACTCCCCTGGGAGTTGGTCCTCATTTCCCCTTCACTCCTCAAATTAAAAATCGGCCTTGTGCCTAATTTACTCGGTGCTGGAGCAAATAAATACAGCTTTTCTTGGCCTTTTGGCCAAGATCAAAGTGTAGTATCTTTTTCGGCAGATACTGCAAGCAAAGATCATATGTGGGGGGCAACCCCACACATAAGACCTTGGTCAATGTAGGGGCACCTCTTCATACCAATTGTCATCATTCAGCTCCCCGTGGAGTTGGTCCCCATTCCCCCTTCACGCCTCACATTAAAAATCGATCTTGTGCCTTATTTGCTCGGTGGGGAAGCAAATAAATACCAACCCCACATATAAGACCTTGGTCAATGTAGGGGCTACCCTTCATACCAATGGTCACTACCAAGCTCCCCTACTCTTCGGGGAGTTGATCCCCATTTCCCATTCTCTCATAACATTTAAAATCGGCCGTGTGCCTAATTTACTCGGTTGGGAGCAAATAAATACAAACCCTTCATACCAATTGTCACTATCCAGCTCCCCTACTCCCCGGGGAGTTGGCCCCCATTTCCCCTTACCTCCTCACATTAAAAATCGGCCTAGTGCCTAATTTTCTCGGTGCTGGAGCAAATAAATGCCGCTTTTCTTGTCCTTTTGGTCAATATCAAAGTGTAGTATCTGTTCCTGTAGATAGTGCAAGCAAAGACTATCTGTTGAGGCAATCCAACATATAAGACCTTGGTCAATGTAGGGACAATCCTTCATACCAATTGTCACTATCGAGCTCCCCTACACCCCGAGGAGTTGGTCTCCATTTCCCCTTAACTCCTCACATTAAAAATTGGCCTTGTGCCTAATTTGCTCCGAGGGGAGCAAATAAATTCCCTTTTCTTAGCCTTTTTTGCCAAGATCAAAGTGTAGAATCTGTCCGGCAGATACTGCAAGAAAAGACCATATGTGGGGGGAATCCCACATATAAGTTATTCGTCAAATCAGGGGCAACCCTTCATGCCATTTGTCACTCTAAAATCCCCGTACTCTTCGGGGAGTTGGTCCCCATCTCCCCTTCACTCCTCACATTAAAAATAGGCCTTGTGCCTAATTTGCTCGGTGGGACATCAAATAAATACAGATTTTCTTGTTTTTTGGGTTTTTTTTACCGATATCATAGTGTAGTAT
>NC_136512.1:80653233-80655733 GCF_053919585.1 Euprymna scolopes | reverse complement strand
AAACATTAAAATATGTTTATAAATCTTCTTTACGTTGACGGAACCCTCTTAAATTGTTAACACAGAATACTCAGGTTCCCATCCTTCAAATTGAAAACGGGGGTCTCCAGTTGAAAGTCGCTGCCATTTTGATTTTTAAACTGGTTCATGAATTAACACAATTATATAAACTACTTAAAAATACAAACCAATGAACTTTTCTACCATAAAAGTAACTTTTATTGACTATGGTTACATTTCTGTCTTGTATATTTATATTATTATATATATGACATTTTCTCTTTTTAAGGAAACATCATTTTGTTGGTCACTCTTTGCTACGAATGGAAATAGCGTTGATATAAAAAATTTATTTTTGCAAAAATTATCTTTACAGTCATCATGTTTTGCTTAGGGTTAAATGTTTGAGTATCAAAACCTACCTCATTACAAACCCCTCCTTTTCATAACCTATTATACTTTCATCAATCACAATCCATTTTCTGTAGGCTGCTTTCGAACCCAGTAAACGACGGATACTTCTGCTTGTATACATACATACATACATACATACATACATATATATATATACATATATATATTTATATATATATATATATATATATTTATATTTATATATATATATATATATATATATATATATATATATATATATATATATATTAGTGGAAAATGAAATCACAAACACTATATATTGGAAAATAATCAATCACTTATTGATTTAATAAGGATATACATACTATTATTTTGGGCGGTAAAGGGGACTCTTTATAGCAAGGTATGTCGGAGCTTAATTCTTCTCATCTGAGGAGTAGTGAAGGTGCTTGGTAACATAATGGGGGTATGACGTCTTACGAAGGAATCATCAGGAAGCTCCTTTGAAATTTTTCGAGCTTTATATTATCCCGATAAGGCTCCCCTTATAGAATTGAATTTACTCTCTTTTTATTTTTACCTCTGTATACATATACATATATATATACATATATATATATATATATATATATATATATATATATATATATATATATATATATATATATATATATGAAATACATGGCAAAAATCTATATTTTCAAGTAAAATCTTCTGGGTAATTCACAAATGTTTCCTATGAATATGTTGACATTCACAATTTTTGGGAGCACCTGTTTCGTAGCGAAAAACCATTCATAGAATAAGTATATCAATCAATGATTATCTTCTGCTATTATCTTCTCACAAAATAAACTTCTGTTCGGATTTCTGAAATTCCAGATATTGCAATTATAACTATATTCAAATTAGTTTTGTAAGGAATTAATAGGTGCTATTTCTTCTTGGGAGAAAAAGGAAGATTAATATAATATTTAAATTGATTAGTTTGTGTTATGAAACAGTTTTTTTTAAGAAATGTAGATGCCAACTTTCTTCAAGGAAAAAATGTAAGATGGTGGTCATCTTGAAATTTGGAATATAGATGTTAATTAATATTGTATGAATAAATGGCAAAACATCTCTATTAAAAAATTCATGATGTTGATCATTTATTATTTATTCTTTCAATTCAGTTGTCATTTACAATTTTTTATATTTACAATTCTTGACAGTATCTGTCAAGTATTGTAAATGTCAACTGAATGAAGTAATAAATAATAAGATGGTCAACACTATAAATTTTTGAATATAGTTTTTTTTCCTTCATCCACTATATTGCTCTGTAATTATATAGTGCTTATTAAATAAAGATTGTTATACATTATAAAAAAGATATTTCTACATATATATATACATATATATATATATATATATATATATATATACCTCTCTATATAAACACCCCTGTCTCTCTCTCTCTCTATATATATATATATATACTCATCCACATACAGTACTATATATATATATATATATATATATATATATATACATATATATATATATATATATATATATATATATATATATATACTCATCCACATACAGTACTGTTTCGATCTTTCATATCTTATCAGTGCGGGTAGGGAGGCAACTGCCTCAGGCTAGAATCGAAATAACAGTAAAAGAGTCTCACCATTACACTATTCTTATGCTGCTGTGTGGGTAATGAATTAAGGATGTATGTACATCGTCCAAATATCTCATATATATATATATGTATATATATATATATATATATATATATATTAAATAAATGATTTACGATAGCCATTAGATGTCGATTTCTCAATATATTCAAATATCGTTACCCTACTGTCCCAAACAGTCAAACATGGACAAAAGAATAAATACATACGTAAATAAATAAACAAAAATAAAGATGATAATAAAAATCACATAATAAAATAGAGAAATAACAATATCCAAAGAAAAGCCGAACCAATGTCCTCCCGAAACAACCACATCCCCTAACCGAAGCACGCCAACAGTCGGCCAGGAGCACCCCATCCCGCACACATCGTCCCCCCCCTCATCCACAACTTCGCTCTCCACCTCTCCTTAAACAGTCAACCGATGCCAT
>NC_136512.1:80640733-80650733 GCF_053919585.1 Euprymna scolopes | reverse complement strand
GGAATAACTAGATTTGATTCTTCATTGTGACTTGATGTTTCCAGTAAGAGAATTCACAGTTATCCGTCATATTCAGAATATTAAGACTACTGCTCTCGGCTTGGGTGTCATTTATACAACGTCTCAGTCGAGCTTCTTTGTGGTTCATCTTGTCGAAATAGACAATATTTCTGTCGGAATTGTGATTCGGACGGAATTTCGAACGAAGCCTCTTATTTACTTCACGGTGTTAGCATGCTTTCGTCCCAATACCAATGACCAGATAAAGGTACTAACTCATTTGCAATTGTATTTTCCGATCGCCCGCAATGAGAATTGCAGCACCAACCTTCTTTGTTTTACACTTGATTCTTCTGAGTACTCAAACAACTTTAACAACAGATCTTTGCGGGCAAAACTTGTATGATTTTTAACAGTTTTTAAGCTATTAAATTTTTAAATATGAATCTCACTATTTATTAATAAGTGGCCGAAGGGGCCGCCCGGCTTTACTCGGGCATGAAATGCGCGTAAATAATATAGTCTATTTTGTCCAGATTTCGTCTATACTATTATAGAGACATTATTCCAAAAAGTGTTTCTCTAGTGTCCTTTGCCATTTCCTTAGATATGTGCTCATTTGATCCCCCCCGTATCAGTTATAGAGCGTGGTGTCATTAGCAAAGATACCATAAGATCAGAGACAATTTTATGAGAAAGATCATGAATATAAGGAATAATAAAGGCCCAAGGATCCCTCCCTTAGGTACACAGGAATATATCATATTGTTTTGATATACAACAGTCAAGGGCCGCCTGGATTCGTCTATTACATATATATTTTAATTTCTCGTTGAATAATAAAAATATATATATATATATATATATATATATATATATATATATATATATATATATATTTCTCAACGGTTTATAACGTTTTCTGAAAAATTTTATGAATTTTCAATAATAATTTTTTAATTCATATTATATATATGCGTATATATATGTGTGTGTGTGTATGTATGCATGTGTGATTTCTTTGGTATATATGTATTATATATATATATATATATATATATATATATATATATATATGATATATATATAATATATATACATAATATATATACATATGATATATATATATATATATATATACATATATATATATATATTTATATACTAGCATTTCAACCCAGCGTTGCACGAGTGTTTGGAGGTGTTTGTTGAGCAAAAAAAAAAAAGTGGTAGTAGGAAGGCAAGTTCGAACACGTAATATGAAGGAGGAAAAGAATGGGGAGGGGAACCCTGACGTCTATGCTGTTAAGACCACCGCAAAACCAGAGATGACGTTTTTTAAAAGTGAAGCCAGACAATCGAAAGGAGGGGATGACTTACAAAAATATCGGTGAAAAAGCGACCCTCCCCCTGTAGAAAAGTGCATAGTTAAAGGAGAATATATTAATGTTTTTAGCCTATTTTTCGATATTTGTCTTCTGAAAAGTTTGACTTTAAAACGATACTGATCTTGATAAAATACATCGCCTTTCTCGAAAGTTTTAGAAAGACATGCAAACAAACATACATACATACATTTATATATTGGTAACTAAAACTTTTCGACCCAAACCGTTTAAAAAGCTTGCCATATCTTCGAATTCCCTTTCTGTCAAATTTAAATGTCTAGACCAGAAATTGTGTGAGTAATTTGATCGAGTCTGGAGAGGTCATTTTTTTTTTAATTTGACCCCTATTATGACCCATAAACATTTATTGTTTTGGGCTCAAATGAAGTTATTAAGTTAGATCCATGTCCAAGGAACTTATGTATATAATTCCAAGTGTTTAGGCCCAAAATTCTATGAGGAGTTTGGTAGAGATCTTAAAGTCAAATCGTTGAAGTTTTACCCCATTAATTGCCAAATATCTGGCTGAAAACACATCACCTTAATTTTCCAAAATCTCAGTCCTCTCTATATAAAATTTCGAGTCTGTAGACTTTAAATTGACAGAGTGATTGCGTAGGGAAATGTACACAGAAAGACAGACAGACACACTGACACGTTCACATTTGTAGATATAGCTATAATATATATATATATATATATATGCTTGATGAATTTTGATTTGATACTTACATTTCTGTATATATATATATATATATATATATATATATATATATATATATATATATATATATATATATATAGTTTCTTTGTAGGCGTCTTAATTGGACACTCACATGAAAAATATAAATGAAAGTGAATTTAATATAAGCTAGGCAGACAGGAAAAATTTTAAATTTAAAAAAAAACAACAACAATGTTTTAGACTAAAAACTATGCATGTTTATGTGAACATGTTTTAATGGACAGTTAAATAGATTCCAAATCACATATAAACATCATCTCTTCATCCCTCTCGCACTGTTTCTCCATCTCACACACTCTCTTTATCGGATTCTCTTGTTATGTTCTTCACTCTCAGGAAAGAGCAATATACACTATACACAGCAATTTTTCCACACAATCAGTCTGTTCATCTGTTCACTAATAAAGGCCAACTTTTGTTTAATTACGATGATTGCTTATTTGATGTAAAATAATTTTATTGATCGTCTGCCCGTTTGAATTTGTTGCCGGGATTATTTTGTTTAATTTAGTTTTATATTTATTTATTTAAAAAAACGTATTTCTTTCTACAAAGTGTGTTTTATGGTTTAATTGATTTTTGGATTGCAATTGTATGAAATTGGGAGAGAAATTTTCTAGGCAGACGACGAAGGTGATACGATAATTGAAATGGAAAGGAAACGAACAGAATTGAGAAAGAAAATATTAAAAGCACTACAAATAAAAAAAATCAAACAAGATAATGTCGACTGAGAATTGTGTAAACCAATATCCGGATATCGCGGTCGAGTATATTTGGTAAATCAGAAAGGAAGAAGTCGAGGGTTAAAACGCTGAAGGCAACCTTTAATAAAAGACTAAATATGAAGAAAAAAAAATGGCCGACATAAAGTGAGTACAAAAGTGAGAAATACACCATCACTGGATGTAAAAGATAAATGGTGATTAGTGTGAAACATTTGGTACAAAAATAGAAAAAAGAGCAAAATAAAGAACTTGAGCTATGCATTCTATAATAATATGTAATATGAATTTATCTGCCTACTAGCCTGGAGACCCGACGTTGCCCGTGACTAAATGATGACCAACGAATGTTTCACACGTCCATATTTTTATTGTCATCGACCTCAGTGAAATCGCCCATGTATTTATGAAATAAATTAATTGTCTCTAGTTGAGAACCCATCGCGATAAACCGAGAGAAATCTTAGTCTACTATACATTATAGTCTACATTGCACTGTAGAGAACCTACTATGGATTATATAAACTTAAGTTGTATATAATTGTTTGAAATTATGTTTACAATGCAAAAGTCACGTTCTCGCTTTAATTGTGCTATACATTAAAACCTCCATTTCGAAGGAGAGCCCTTTTCTTATCAAGAATCTACTGTTAATTTCATATGCGTCGCCTTTCTGCTAATGCGGTGATAATGTCTTGAATTTAAGTCGAACATAAAATCGTATAGTATTTTTGCGCAAATATGTTTACAAAAACATTTATTTTGTACCTGCCCCTGTCATGTCTAATATATATATATATATATATATATATATATATATATATATATATATATATATATATATATATATATATATTCGTATATGATAACTTAGTCCATCTATGGATTCTGAAGATGCTAGTTGAATATTTCCTCTCTTTGAGGATCTTCCTCTAGCTGAAACAATATGTAAACTCATTATGGACTCATAGTTATAAATTGCCTATATATATATATATATATATATATATATATATATATATATATATATATATATATATATATATATATACAATTGTGTTTCGCCGTTTCACAGCGAATCAGCGCGGCTAGACAGGCAACTACCTCAAGCCAGTATGGAAAACCGGCCCCCTGTACGACCGTCAAGACTCCTACCCATTACGCTAATCGGTGGCTGCTGAATTAACGATGTTTTGACATCGTCCGAAATACCTAGGCTCTATTTGTTTATACAAAGAGCATGGATTTATACGCTAATGGTAATTCGTGTATCAGTTCTCAATATGCTGAACCCATTATTAGATGCATGATTAGATGCATTATAGTCATCCACATACATTACTGTTTCGCTGTATCACAGCTCATCAGTGGGGATAAGCAGGCAACTACCTCAAGCCTCGATTGAAATCCGACCGCCTGTTCCAAATTTAAGGAACCTAATCTTTAAGCTAATGGTAATTCGTCTATCACTTCTCAATATGCTCAACTACAGATAAGGAGCATTATAGGTATATATATATATATATATATATATATATATATATATATATATATATATATATATATATATATATATATTCATGTACGAGGTGGTTTTCAAAAATTTAACCCCTTATATTTATATTCTCCCAGATAGATCAGAAGGAATTGTTAATGACATCATGCATTCCTGATCTTAACTTTGAATTTTCGTATCTTGCAGATATTTATGGTGTGACACTCTCAGAATCCCCAGCTGTAATGACGCAGGTTCGCTTCACTGCATAGCTCGAATGCATAATAAATATACCGATCAACACACTACAGAACCTGTAAAATGTTTCAGCAGAATTAGTTAATTATTTCATCGATTTAAATGTAGTAAGAGAAATGTGCGTGGGAAGGCACTTTCGATACCTAAGCAAAATCACTGCCCCAACGTAATCAAAAGTACATTTAGTTCGTAGTGTCATGATGTAAACACATAAGTTAACTGAGGATATAATTACATAATATATAAAATACAACGGATAACATAGCTTCTTACGGTGTTTCTGAAAGTGAACCGCAATAAATGTATCGAAACATAAACACGCCAATTTTCGTATATGAAAATTAAACGGAAAATAACTCTTTTATCTTAATAGGGGTATACATCTAACAGCTTTAACTGATTCAATAATTTTTGTTTTTAAAATACAAGTTACCGTGTAATAAAAAATAAAAATATATTTTATTAATTAGTAATTCAATTAAAAGTAGGCATATACATTAACTTCCGAAGATATTTTCAATCAGAACAATTAAAACAATTTTATCACAGCAAACAAGTTATGAGATAAAGTTAATCATTAAACATATCTTCCTTAATTTAGAATTCTTTTCTTTCGGTATGGTATTTAGAAATAGCGGTAGAAGTAAAGCGCGTAAACGTTGGTTTTCGGAATGGAATTAAATAGTAAAACTTTCTATCTTTTGTTCCAATTAATCAAATATTAAACAAATAGAAATAAGACTTTATCTACTATCTAAGCACAACATGAATGTTAGAATGTGTATATTTCTGTGTGTGTCGCAAAACTTTAGACACACGCAACGAACACTGACAAAATTAGAATCTTTTAAACGACCGATCTCTCGGATTTCTAGGTATTTATGATTGAAAATATTAAAGATTATTTTAATATCTCGTACTTTAGTCTGAAATACATAAATAATTAAACGTATGGTGCAGGAAGCAAAATTTGGACTTTATGGGGGGCGAGAAACTGTCTTGATGCTCACATTTCTTAAATAGCCTGTGATCTTCTCTTATCTCCAGTTGGACAAATCGTGCAAATCTTTGGCAGTTTCAATTCCTCTCGAATAAATGTGTGCAAAATTGGTTTACTTACATTAAACTGTATATTTATTGTCACTACAAACACACCAACTCGTCCTTCCTCATGAATTTTTTTATTTGGCCAATCAACATTGATGTTTTGACTTCTTTACTCCTTCAACACCTCTTATCTTTCATCACAGATTTCTGGCCTTTCTTGAATCTCTTATTCCACTCAAAACCTTATGTTCGATTCATGCAAACTAGACCAAAGCAAGTCTGAAGCATTCCAGGAATTTCCGTAGCATTCGTCCTATTTTACAACATCATTTCATTGCATATCGTTCTTCCAAAATTTGCGGACGTCGAGATTTTTTAAAAATTTACCAGCTGTGAATACCATGCATGGTCAAATACCTGCTTTAGCTGTTCCTTTGAACCTAAAATTATAACAATTGGTCAGTCATCTCATAAGATGTATAGCAATAACACAATGAAGTTTCAAGAGTTTATAACAATTTAAATACCCGTACAAAAATGTCTAGAAACTTATTGAAAACACGTTATCCGTGTTGAACTAGATCACCTTGCTAGGAAGTAAGAAGATGGAATGGGCGTATGAAGGTTTTTTATAACACAATTGGAGTTTCATAATGACATTTGCTCGTTGTTGTTTACAAAATTAAAAACCGTGAACGGTGACTACAGTCTTCATCGCAGAATATAACTAAAAGCTAATGTAATGAAATACAATGCAAATTACGAAATCTTCTGGGATAATTTATTAAATTTTATTGGAGTCGGCCATCTTATTTTGTATTAGTTTAAACTATTATTAATAAATGTACAAATTGTTATTCGTAGCCTCGTAGGAGGTGTTCTGTTTTCTTCCCCGCAGCCTCTATCTCACAGAAGAGATGTTCCAAGTTTGTCTTTGCTTTATCGTTATTTTGATTGCAAGTGCTCGACTGAGCTTCAATCTAGGCTCCCCCTCACCAAACTGCACAAGAAACACTCGTCTAGCTGAAAACACTATCAATAATTCCCCCCACTCTTTATCTGTGCCTAAACCTAAATGTAGATTCCATAAAGAAAGCTCCTTTCTTAGAAGTGCACGCCTGTGGAACTGCCTTCCGTTTTCCTGCTTTCCAGCTGGCTACTATATGGTTATCTTCAAGTCCAACTTAAACAAGTTCTTGATGAATCGTTCCACTTAAGTTAACAAATTTACCGAATTTTCATTAATAGAATTACTATATTGTCGAATTGACTACTGTACACTCTTAACACTTCTCCTCGAGTGGTATGCGAGGCTTTATAAGTGGTGATCTCTATGTGAAAATATATATATATTATTAAAGTATGTACATCGAAATTAGTTTAATTAAAGATTCGCTTACCAAAAAGCAACGTTGTATTAGTTTATTAAAGGCTCATATATAATCGGCCATATGTCTGTCGGTCGGTTTTCTGTCTGTCAGTCTGTTTCTTTGCCTGTCTCCATATTTTCAAACTCCATCTCCTGCAAAAATAAAAATTGCAGAGATGCAATAGGGTCCCCAACTGCTTGGGGGATTTACAGACCTTTTTTATGGTTCTTTATCAGATTAAAATTGGGTTATAGGGGTCAAATATGGGTAAACATTGAAAAAAAACGATCGTTAAAATGTGTGTACATATATCTTAATTAATTTTTTTAAATTTTTTATTCGGTTTATATGCGTGTATCGTTGGTACAGTGGTAACCTCACCAACTTTGAATGATCCGGTTTTGGTTTCGATTCTTACTGATGGCACCTACAGCATTTATTTTACGTTTGAGATCACGATTTAAGAATATGTTCAATATTGTAAATCTGGGCAAAGTGAAATATATTTAAGCGTATGTTTCGCCCGGGCAAAGCCAGGTTTCCTTTTAATATTAATAAATCAAAATTGATTATATAAATTGTTATACTGGTCTTGATTTTTAGAAAGGAATTATTTATTCGTAATCTTTGGATTCTTCGAAATATGGTTCTCATCTTGAAAGTCATTTTCACAACGTTTCGGTCGACATTATTCATTATATCTTGTCGAACTCGGAAATATCACTGTTAAACCTGGGAATGTGGAAGGAATTATTAACGGAACCATTAATTTACTTTAAAGAAGTAGCGTATGCTTGTTTCCTCATCCATGACAAAATAGATGGTGTAAATTATTGGCAACATATCATATCAATCATCCACACTGAGAATTGAATCTTCAACCTTCAACTTTTACAATTGAATTTTTTTCTAAGTCGTCTTATCTTTAAGCGATTTTTTTCAACGTACTCTAATCATGAATTCTTACTAATTTAAACCGATTCATACTCAAGAATCTGGAGAATTAAGACAATACAACAACGCTGAACATATAATAAATAAAATGCAAAATTAAATTAATAAATTACAGTTATCTTTTCTTAGAACGACTAGATTTGAAGACACCCATGTTGCAGTCAGCTATGAAAAAACAAACATTATAGCGTTATACTTACAAACAGTAGAAAGGACGACATAATTTCATTTCTCTTTGAGAAAAACCGTTTTTTTTATTTACTTTTTTAGCAGACCATTAACTAGTTGGTCAGTTAAGTTTAAATCTGAAGAGCGATAGGAACATTCTATCATGTGTGAAATTATAAAATGTTCAACGAGCGAGATTGGAGATGCGTCGCTGTAAAACTCATGCTCTCTACTAATCCAAGTGATGACAACAGGACCATTGCCAGCAATCTCAAATTGCAAATCCGGACAGTTCAACGTTTGCTGGCTCAACTAAACAAAGTTTCCGGCCATTGATACGACGTTTGCTGGGGTTTTACTAAGGCCTACATAATGCCACCTCACATTGTCGAAGTAAGCATGAAAGTCCACACTCAAGTGTATTTGAATGTATTCAGGAATGTGGTAATCCTCTGATGCAGGTATATAGCCAGTGGCATATCCTGGGTGTTGCAGCAGGAATCGGCACCGACCCACAAGTTCCAAAAGACTCAGGCTTGACTTCAAAAGTACCACCATTTTATTATTTTCTCTCACTACCCCCTTCACCAAACCTGAATCTGCTTGCCGCGTCTTTTTGTGATAGGTCAAGAACATTTCCAACATGGCCTCAAACAACAGGAAAGCAAGCCTGATCGTCGTCATCCGCAAAGTTCCTGTCGGCGCTGGTGTAAAATACATGCGGCCAGTTCTGGATCCGTATCGTGGCGGTGATTTAGACTGAAGGCGGCTACATGGAATAGATATCAGCTCTATTACATAATCAAGTTACCTGAATTGAATTTTTAAATAAAATATTTAACATAAATCTATAGTGTTGTTTTTTTGTGTTTTATTTTAGACCAGCAACTTTATTTTTCTACCATTGTTCCTACCAGGAGTGTCACTTTTCCATCCCGAATTGCATTTGATACCTTGGTTGATGATTTTGGTTGTGATTTTTTAAGTCTCAATATTTTTTTAAAACTTAACTCTTATGTGTGTATAGTTAAACTTGTATCGGGATAAGCATTTCTACTTAGTATATTGTTAAGAAGCATCATTGCTATGAGAAGCAGACACTGTGAAAGGGAAGTCTCATTGGAAGTTACGTGTTTGTATTTTTATCTTAATAATGTATTTTTTCAACTGTCCATTCATGTCCTCTTTTTTTCTAATCGAATTAATAATTTTGTTTGGCATTGTGTACAATCTCAATCGATTACAATAGCCATGCCTGTGGGACCCAACCGTAACCTTTCTTATAATCAATATAATGCATTGCTATATGTTTTGCTTCATCAAGTATAATTTTTATTTGAATATATTATAATAAGTGTTTTTCTTTTTCCCGTTTTGGATACCCCTGATTCCTCGAGAAGTAGTCCACGTGTTACAAGTAAAAGGCTCCACTTTTTATGTAAGTAAGAAGAACATAAGATAAGTGAATATGAGATTGGAAGAGGCCCATATTCGAGCCTGGTAACCGAGGTTCAGAATAGATTCAGATTGGAATGTTAAAATGTAGTTATTTTTTGGGGAAATAGATATTGTAAAAGGATTTTTATTGTACATTTTTTTATGAAAACTGAATTAAAAGAAAGGTCAACTAGAGACGAATTAACAATCGAAATTAAATATATTGAAAAATAGGTTAGTGAGATTTTTTGTTTCAGATATGTGTTTTGAAGAACATGTCCGACCCACGTGAGTGAGTCACGTTTTGAAACCACACATCTGACGTCATAGCAAAAATGAATTCTTAATATAGGATCTAGTGTCAGTCAATCAGGGAGTCGAAGATCAGAGGCAGTCGGGTCCGGATCGAACAG
>NC_136512.1:80580733-80635733 GCF_053919585.1 Euprymna scolopes | reverse complement strand
AGCAGTGAATGCATGGGCAGTCAGTGTCTTGAGATACAGTGCGGGAAATTTAGAATGATCTGACAAGGATTTGCATGCCATGAATATCAAACCAAGAAAAATGTTAGCGATGTTTGGTATATTTCACATTCGAAGTAGCGTAGCAAGGCTGTATCAAAAGAGGGAATACGGTGGGAGAGGATTGAAAAGTGAAAAAAATTGTGTGAGAACCGAGGAGATGTCGATGAAGGAGCATGTGGTTGGAAGTGAGGAGTGGGTGCTTAAGGTTGTGGCCAATGAAGTGGAGGTACGTGAGACCAAGGCTGATTATGTGAAACGTATGGAGAGAAAAAGGGCAGAGGAACTGGCTATGAAGAAAATAAATGGATCGTTCTTTCAGGACATAGCAGAAGTGGCTGATGAAAGACCATGTCAATGCCTTAGAGCTGAGTGTCTAGCTAAGAGTACTGGTGCTTTTGTTTGTGCAGCAGAAGAGTAGGCATGAGGAACACGATTTAAAAAAAAATGGTTCTAGGAGAGAAAGATTCTGCAGAATGCCGGATTTGTGGTAAGAACTCAAAGTTAATTGTGCACCTTGCAGAAGGGGGTAGTGTACTGGCAAAGAAAAAAGTGCCGCAAAAGACACGATCGCATGGGACTCCGGATATATTGGGAAGCATGTAAGAAGGGTGGGGTGAAGTGTGCTGGAAAATGTTTTGAAGAGGTGCCTGATGAAGAACAAGTGAGTATGGCAAGGTAGAGGTATGGTGGGGCAAATGTGTTATAACGACCAAGCAAGTGGAACATAATAATCCGGATTTGGTCGTCATAACAAAGTCTCAAAAACTGGCAGATTGTAGACTTTTCAGTACCCTAGGATAGGAATGTATGAGAGAAGGAGAAGGAGAACGTGAAGCATTATGCTACATTGGCCTTAGAAATAAGGCGCACACACGGGGTTAAAACAGAAATAATCCCGATCGTAGTTAGTACACTACGACTAGTATCGTCGTCTTGAATGACAATTGAAAAAACTAAAATCCCGATGTTTTGGGCGGCCTTCAGACCTTTTCTATTGTAAGTACCTACCAACATCCTTAGTGAAAACCTTGATCTTTGAAACCCTTGGTTTGGAGCAAGGATTAATGGAAATCCTCTGGAAATGAATTCGATCCCTATCCAGAGAGACGTTGATAAACGAAATAGAAATTATTATTATTATTATTATTATTATTATTATTATTATTATTATTATTATTATTATTATTATTGGCTCACATGGAGCTTTCACACATGTCATCAAAGATCTGTTTGAAAACCTGTGGTTCTCCCGGGAAGCTGCGTGGCAACAAGTCTCCCCAGACGTCCAGCACTCTCCACCTCATTCGATAGCATTTGCAAACAAATTTGCTTTATCGCAACAGCCTCTCATCATTGGTCTGTATCGGAATTTGGGTGGCACTAAGCCTCCCCAAGCTCTTAGTTCTCTTCGCGCTTGCCCAGCGGGGGTCTACTCAGTGCTCTCCCCTCGGTCTTTCCCTCCTCCTTGACCCTTCTCGGCTAATTGATTTCACACTTTGGGGTGGGGGCGGTGATAGGACAATGGGAGGGATGCGTAATGGGGATGTAAAACTTGTTGATATGCAACGTGAATGTTCTTAATTTCCTATAAAGCTTCTTTATGTTTGCATCTGCAGCAATTTGTCTGGCGCATGTGGTTCATGTGTATTATTCTCCGCAGTCAAAGATTCTCATTGATGATTCAGCCGTTTTTCATATCGTTAGCCGTTATTATTATTATTATTATTATTATTATTATTATTATTATTATTATTATTATTATTGTTATTTTAATTTTTATTTAATTTTCACCCCAAACAAGGCACAGTGCCACTTTGAAGCAGGGGGGCTAATATCAGGGATTCAATTTGCAGTGGCATTATGAAGGGAGATGAGTAGAAAGATGTTTGTTCACATTACACTTGAACTTCTGCATATCAGTACAGTTGGGTAATCAGAATCCCGGAAGGGAGTTCCAAAGACCTGCAGTTCTGGGGAAGAAACTATTGGAGTAAAAGGCTTTCTTGCACCTAGGGATCTCTACTGTAAAGGGATGAGACTTACTAGCTAGTCAGGTTTGCCGGGGGTAGTTACGTCGAAAAGGTACAAGTGTTTGCAGTTCGTCAGAGCATTCACAATTAAAGTATTTGTAGAACAGGCAGAGGGATGCAACATCTCGTCGATGGGATAGAGGCTGAAACCTAGATGACAGTTCAGGACTTATATCAGGTTGGTGACTCTCTTTTGAACTCTGTCCAGGAGCGATAGACAAGTAGCCGATGCACCAGCCCAGATTTGACAACAATACTCCATACATGTGCGAATGGTGGCCTTATAGAGGTACAGGATACTGTCAGCCGTAAGTAGTTTTCTAGCACGGTAGAGAGAGCCAGCCTGCCTTGCAGCAGCCTTGGCAATACCCTCAATGTATCTATTCCAGTTCATATTCCATGTAACCATTATTATTATTATTATTATTATTATTATTATTATTATTATTATTATTATTATTATTATTATTATTATTGTTAATATTACTATCAATGTTATTATTATTATTATTATTATCATTATTATTATTATTATTATTATTATTATTTGTGTAGCAATAAAATTCGGTTACTATATTCTGTGGAAAAATACAAATAAACACTATATTTGAAATGGCAGGTTTCCTCGATTTCCTAGATATACTTCTATTTCGAAATGATTAGACAACTGGGCACACAATGGTAGAAAGTTTTCGATTCCAATTGTTATTGTTCGCGGAGTAAATATAAGTTACACTTACTGAGAAGTGTTTTATTTTTAATTTTTGAACTGAAACTATATTTTGTGTTACTTTATTCTAATTCTATTACAAGATTAAGGTTAACGATGATATAAATTTAAGAATTGGCTATTTTCGTTGCATGATTTTTTTCAAGATAATGTAGTTTTCATAGTGAAAAAAAGTTGATACTAAACAAAAAAAATTACTGCTCATGATTAATTTCTACAGAATCAATAGCAAATAATATTCTAAAGTTCTTCATCAATAATACTGTCACACCCTATTGATTTTGACTAGAATCTATCTCATCGATTTTTTCTGATCTAGCGGATCGAAAACAACTGAAAGAAAGAACACAAAATATTAGCAGGCACCTATTTTCTCTCATGGCGACATCTATCAGCGAACAATTTTATATTATCAAACTACTCGCACTGTACTTCCAACGATGTAGAAGCTAAAGAGGAATTTATATACAATGCAGAAACATCGATTCGTAATCTATTCTATGGAAGGTGTTTGCACTCTACTCAACTACAGATAACCGCTTTACAAAAATCCACCGGACATACAGCAATCGGAAATGACTTTTCATAAAAGAATGCTAAACATCATTTTCCTTGCCACAAACAATTCATGTAGAACTATTAAAATAAAAAACCAAAAAAACAACAACTACCTAAAATATCATAGAATTATATCTGACAACTTTTAAAAAATAATTCAGGTCTGAAATATCAATGTTTTCGAAAACGAATGCTCCCAAAATCCTTCTACACAAAACCTCCATGACGATTTTTGACTATACGCGGTCTCCCTAATACGTTAATAAACGTCTTAATAATCATTACACACTTACACCCCCCAAACACCCCCCACCCCCCACATATATATATATATATATATATATATATATATATATATATATATATATATATATATATATATATATATTAGGCTACCCGTAACCCGCTGGTTCAGTATGGTATATAATCTATGGAATGCATGTATGAGCGTGACATTTGTGACGTAAAAAAATGAGGTTTTTGGGGAAATTACAGAAACATTTCTATAAAAGTATATTAAAATGAAAAAACATATAGATAGATTTCTATAAGTCGTTCTGTTGATTATAATTAATTATTTAAAAAAAAAACAAATTTACAGTTACTCAATTATAAGTTGTTGGCCATACTTATTGTTAAATGACCACTGAAAAGATACTATATTACTTATAATATTTTAATTCAAATTTTGATATATCTGTGTTTTTTTACATCGTCCATTTCTGTATTACGTTTAAGTTATTTTAAACCCCACTTTTCCCATGTTAAATAATAAGTTCCAAATAAAAATTAATATTTCAGCGTCCCAATTGTTCTTTTGTTTTTTTTTATTTCGCGTTTAAATTATCCAAATAAACAATTGTTAATACTGTCTGTTTTTTTTACATCATTCATGTATGTATTACGTTTAAGTTATTTTAAACCCCACTTTTTCCATGTTAAATTTCGAAATATTAACGTTTACCCGCGCATGCGCAACCGAATGTCGTAAATCGGAAAACGGGTTACATACATCGTTACAAGGTCATTTTAGTGTTATAATTATAAAGATATATATATATATATATGTATATATATATATATATATATATATATATATATATATATATATAGCTATATTTCTGGGAGCTAGTGAAAAGCAAATTCGTGAAATGGTAAAGCCTTATCTCTTAATATTGTTCCTTTTCATGTGTGGCATTTTTTGCAAGAAAATTGTTTCAATAGTTTTATATTCTGAACTGATTCAACTCAGTAATTTTCTGGATTTAGTACCATTGTAATATATATGATGATTGGTTGTTGGTTGGTTGTTTTTGTTTTACGGCATATCAATCCTTTTCGGGTTATTTTATGCCAAATCCAAAGATTTTGAAGAAACTATTTTTAATAGAATATATTTGTTGTTTTCACATTGGTTTCTATTTAACCCATAGTTGGGACCCTAACAGGTACTACCACTCCGGGTCAGAGTGGACCTGGGAGCAATGGTAATTAAAGGGTGACTCCACACTCCCCAAAGCCCACAAGATGGGGCCTCACCACTGGATATAGTTTAAGTTCATATCCAGGCCCCCCATTGAGGGACTTTTACCCTCTGCAGGGGGGCAGTCAGCGTATTCTAATGCCCCACCGACAGGGCCTATATATGATGCAATGCATGTGTAAATGACAAAGGAATGTGAACAAATTATTCTTTTTAATACAGAATGAAAACTATATAAAACTGTATATAAAGTATGTGTCATTATAAAATAAATGTTGCGTTATTTAAACACTTTTTTTCATTCCGAATGTTCAGAAGGGTCAGCAATACGTGTACATCTTCCTGGATCGGGAACCTCGTGTCTGTGCTTGTCATCGACTTCTAACAAGTACTTCTTTTACTCCTGATGGCAGGATATTGCTGAGTTGAAATATTGGATGAGGACCAGTTCACCTTCTGCTGCATCATTTACTTTTGAGATGCTTTACCTGCTCAACACGATTTGCATAATCCTGTTTAAGTTGCCCTTTTGCTAGATTAAATTTGATAATTTATTCTGTAATCGCAAGTGTAGCAAAGAATACCATGGTGTTGCAGGTGACATATTCTTGAAGATACAATGTCCAGTTCGATTAAGTCGTCAATTTTTTTCCTGAATTCAACTGAGCTTTGTAACTCATTTTGGAAGCCAGCAACTGCTTTTTTCTTCAGTATGTTGATCGTCAAATAATGTTAAGTCAGTTGTTTTTCATTAAGATATCATAAATAACCTGTAAACACTTTACATGCTGCATCAGAAACAACCGTGTTGGTAACGTGGTAGTCTTTGAGCCTCTGTAATAGAAGTCAATCATTTCGTCGACCACTTGCTGGAGAAAGTAAACATTAAATTAATAATTAAACTAATAAGTAAACAGATCTGAATATATAATAATTAAATTAATAAGTAAACAGATCTGAATATATAATTTGACCAAATAAATAGAACTGCTGCAACCCATCTAATTATTTTTCGGCCACCTGAACGGAGATCAAACTAAGCATGTCTGTAGACAGTAGATGACTGTTTCCATCCACCTAGCTCGATGATAGCCCCCCTGGTTTACGAATTTCCAAGCTTTACAGTCGCTGATCTTCAGGAAATAATACTGCCAACCGAATAAAGATTCTTTGTAATTATAACGTGGTTGGCACATCATCACTTATTCCTTAGTATTTATCGGAATTAATGGTGCCCCAGCCTTTGACATGTTTTATTTGTGATCTGCTTGTCGAACTTTCTTAGAACTCGGCGCCTGTGGAACTCTGTTCCGTTTGCCTGCTTCCCACCTGACTACAACTTGCATGTTCTCAAGTCCATTGTTAACAAATTCCTAATGAACCGCCCCGTTACGTAAACACTTCATCAAATCTCCACACCAACGTAATGTACTTGCAATAATCCTTATCCCTGAGTGGCTTCCGGGTCTTGATAAGTGGTGACCAATGTGTAAAAAAAATATTTTGTCTTAATCAATACTAGCGGAGATGGGGTACCCGGCGTTGATCGGGTATTTGTAGGTGTGCGTGGTGGTGGGGGGTAGATCAGCGCAAAAAGGAAACTAAACGATAGCAATTTAAAAAAATGATGGTGGCATTTGGGCTCGAACCCAAAGCGGTGAGACTGAACCTGAACACCTGCGTTACGGCGACAATGTGAATGTAAAAGCGATTAAAAGGGATTAACGTCAAGGAGGTTTGATTGACAGGTCGCGCTTAATGAGGTCATCGCGGGAGCGTTACGATGCCGGGGCAGTTTTTTTGGCCCTCGTTTACTTTGTTTCACCGTGGGATCGTTTGTTGATTTACTGTGGTTCAGTTTAGGCTCCTCCAAGTACATGGGGGGATGCAGAAACCAGCTCCCCATTGAAAGGGGATTGTTCAAATTGAATATCAATTGTCTGATATAAGGAAAAACCGCATTGATCAAACTGATTGCTTTTCGACGTTCCCGGCGAATCATGCTGGGAATGATGTATTTATTTAAATGCTGACCACATTAGCATTATATAGCACAAGGCCGGAAAGTGGGAACCCCGCAGGCTCCCCTAAATGAGGAGCACTCCTGCAATTTTAAAAATTGCCTGAGTATTCCCGTCGGCATTCCTCGGTCGGGGCGCCTCAGGCAGCAAACAATCAACTTGCCCCACTTGAAAGCCCCGTGGCAAGGCCTGGGAGGGTGGACCTCCTAGGTATTACCCAGGCGGCGTACCTCAGTCCGAATAAAACCCTTCCTTCGACATACACAAAAAGCGAACATACATACATACACACATTTTGGCTTTTATATTTATAGAATGATCATATGCATGTCCTCAGCATGTGCAACATCGAATAATATTAAGTGAATCTGTACATTCAACTTCTTTAGCTTTCTGAATATTTGTTTTCCTGTTGGACTGAGTGTCAAGTGACGAATCTTGTTGGGCTGAGTGTCAAGTGACGAATCCTTGACATGTACTCCCCTGTGTCCCTGCAGCCGAAGCCGCTAGGAGACACATCCCATCACAACTGGGAACGATGTAACAACCTTCGTATTAGTTTCGCTTTTATTATACAAAAAAGGCAAATCTACACGCGCCGATCGAAAAATGTTGAATATTAAGCTTTCGAAAATCGGGAAAATAAAATACACGCGCGCCCCAGTTCGTAACTCGTAGATATTATGATTTCGTCGTGATATAAAAAGTTTTTATTTCCTGTATTATATGTATATATATATATATATATATATATATATATATATATATATATATATATATATATAATACAGGAAATAAACACTTAAAAAATTAAAAAAAAACGTTTACAAGTATTTTTGATATAGATGTACATAAGAATACTTTGATAAGCATGTTTAAACTTAAATAGGGATGGTATAAAAAAATGTGGGGTCTGCGTCCGCGCTTGGTCTCCATAGAATGCAAATAGGCACAAACTTTAATAAAGACATTTCATATCTATCTGCCTAAGTATACTTTGATAATTATGTTTTAGTTTGAAGAAATATGGTATAATAAAATTATGGAGTGTTCGTTCACGCCTGATCTCCATAGACTGGAAATATGTCACAAAGTTAAACAATTTTTTTTTAATATAGATCCAGAGAATATTATGATTAGTGTTTCAGTGTGAACACGTATGGTATAATAAATTATAGGGCTTATATATTTTTTTTACTTTCATCATATTTAGCTTTGGTGTTAATACCCCCAAATTTGAAGCTATCTCATTACAACGCTTCCTTTTCATAACCTATCATCCTTTCATAAATCAGAGTCAATTTTCTGTAGGTTGATTTTGAACCCAGTCAACGACTGGTACTTTTGGTAGTATATATATATATATATATATATATATATATATATATATATATATATATATATATATATATTATACCTATTGATGGATATACATTATGCTAAACTTACTTTGGAAATAAGCGTCAGTTAATTAATTGTTCATTTTATATGGTTTCGTATTAGATAATTCGTTTTAGTCTACTATTACGATACATTCTAGATATGCATATATTTTTTATCTGCATAATTACGTCGAATTTAAGATAAAACAAAGCACCCTAGAATATCTATCTCTCCTCTCTCTCTCCCTCTCTCTCTCCCTCGCTTTCTCTATGTTATATATATATATATATATATATATATATATATATATATATATATATATATATATATATATATATATATAGCTAATAAACAAGAGTATTTAAGATAATCATAATAATAAGGTTTTCAAGTTGGGAGTTATTATGGCTTCCTAACTAGTGTTTTATTGGTATATTTATATGTGTCTGTTATTTTGTAGTCGGTTATTTGCAGTGCCATTTAATCACTAGCTTCTTCTCTCTTCTCGAGGGTAAATATATCATAAGTATTATGCATTCATCGGAAACTGATTCAGATTTCTATCTGAAACGTTAATCCAAGAATTTAATCTAATGCAAAACGTTCTAATTAAAGTGTTTGAAATAAATGTGCTTCGATCTATCACTTAATAATCAGATGCATCCAACATAATGTTGGTTATTTTACTTATATTAAATGACAACATAACAAGTATTAAAAAAATTGTATATCTACCTGATCATCAGAGAATTCTAAATCAGGTCTCGTGTTGTTTTAAAATCAGAAAGATTAGCGTGCCCTGACTATAACGAAATCAGTATTAGCAACCTCGAAATCGTTCATCGAAATAAAACCTTACAAGCTTTAAACAATGATCTATTTTTTCTTCGGAAAGACACTTGAATCTCAAGCACGGCCAACTTGCTGATATTGAACAGTCCCATATCTCAGCCGTATAGAACCGGGCTAGAAAAAGAGACCTCACAAAAGTAGCTTTTTACTATTTTTGTCAGGATGATATCATATATATATACTAGCATTTGATCCCGGCGTTGCCCGTGTGTTTGGAGGTGTATGTTAAGCCAAAAAAAAAGGGGCATTTTTTTTTTTAATTTGACCCCTATTATGACGCCTTAACTTTTATGGCCTCGGTCTCAAATCAAGTTATAAAGTTAGATCCGTGTCCAAGGGACCTATATGTAAAATTTCAAGTGTGTAGATACAAAATTGTAAGAGTAGTTTTGTAGAGATCTCAAAGGTCAACTCGTTGAATTTTTACGCCTTAACAGCCGTATTTCTGGCCGAAAACGGATGACGCAGATTTTCCCAAATCTCAGCACTCTGTCTATTCCGAGTTTATAGACTGGAAATGGACAGACTTATTGCGTAGGGATATATACACAGACACACACACAAACACACACAGGCAGACAGACAGACAGACAGACAGAGACTTTAACTTCTATAGAAATACTAGCATTTAACCCGTACCGCGAAGGAGGAAAAGAACGGGGGGGGAGTTACATCTTTGCGGTTACGACCACCGCCAAACCTACAGTGACTTATGTTTAAATTAAGGCTAGACAATCGAAAGGAGAGGATATCTTTTAAAAATATCGGCGAAAAAAGCGACGCCCCTGTAGAAAAGTGCCCAGTTTAAGGCGAAGATATTAATGATTTTAACCATTTTTTTATATTTGTCGTCTTAAAGGTCAAACTTCAAAACGATCCTGATCTTGAGAAAACCGTCACTTCTGTCGAAAGTGTTAGACAGACATAGAAACATAAACACATAAGGCATTTATATATTGCTAACTAAAAATGTTTGACTCAAACCGATGAAAAAGCTTACCCTATCTCTGAATACACTTTATGTAAAATTTCAAAGTTTTAGACCAGAAATTGTCTGAGTAATTTGGTAGAGACCGCAGAGGTCAAATTTTGTTTAACTTTGACCCCTATTATGAGTTCTTATCATTTATTGTTTAGGGCTCAAATGAAGTTGTTAAGGAACTCATATCTAAAATTTCAAGTGTTTAGACCCAAAAATTGTCGGAGGAATTTGCTATAGTTCTCAAATATCAAATCGTTTAACTTTGGCCCCTTAACAGTCAAGTTTCTGGTCGATATCCGATCACATAAATTTTCCCAAATTTCATTATCCTGTATGTCGAATTTCGAGTCTGTAGACTTTAAATTGACAGAGTTATTGCGTAGGGAAATGTACACAGACAGACAAACACGCAGACAAACACACATACACGTTCACGTATATATATATATATATATATATATATATATATATATATATATATATATATATATATATAGAGAGAGAGAGAGAGATGGGGGGGGGAGAGAGAAGGCCTTCTATTCTAATAGTTTCTTCCCCAGAACTGTTAGTTTCTGGAACTCCATTTCGGGCTCCTATTTTTATAACCGTACTGAAATGCTGAACGTTATGTGTAATGTGCACAGCCATCGTGCTGCTCAAATCCCTACATCGCATCCTGCAACGTATGTCCCAAATAGTGGACCGTTTACATACAAGTGGGAGTGCCCCTTGTTTTGAGTCAAAGTGGAATTTAAAAACCTCCCAGAAAATACAATCCGAGCTATTAACAATGCTCTTCTTTTTTTATTATCCAAGGGAATGTGAATCCTTTAAGAAAAAAACACCTGTTGATATTGAAGAGTCCCAGTCCTGACCCGGACAGAGAGGGTCGTTAAAACATGGAGCCCGAACATCTCCATGGAGAAAAAATGCCCGACTAGTAAAAATTACCTACTAACCTGTTTCAGTTAATTCATTCATTTATGGTTAGGTCAAGTGTCTTAAATTCATATTGTTAGAAATTATACGTTAGAAATTATAGAAATTATTATTGGATTGGAAATGTTATATTTATATCAATATGCATGTTCAGATTTATATTTTACAGAGGAAATTTAACCAATGAAGTGTTCACGAGTAAATAGAGCTGTGATCAATATCGAAGTATACCAAGATATATTTGTCCTATTTGTTGTGATATACGCATTAATATGTCTCTACACATTCATGAGAATGTTAAGGTCAGCTAGTTGCTAGTAACACGAAACCTCTTGAAGAGATACAGCTTATACAAAAGTTTAGTTTGCAATGATAATAGTTCAGGTATTCAGTGTGGCAAAAAAATTATCAGCAGGATGTCTGAAAACATGTTATTAAAAATAGAAAATAAAAATAAAAACGCAAATGGTTTTTAATATGTAAAAGAAGTGTTATAGTGAGTCTTAGAGTCTTAGACTCTTAAAGAGAGCGTTTTATTAAGAGGGATGGTGAAAGACTCAGAGAGAGAGAGAGAGATGTTGTAAGAGAAAGATTGTTCGTTTTATGACGCGATATATATTTATTTTAAAATAGTTTATTCTTAGATGTGTAGATAGAAGGAAGCTCTTTGAGTGAGGAGATAGTGTTCATACAGTCTTAGTGTAGATATGAGATGTAGAGTTCACATTGTAGATATGAGATGTGTATGTAAATACATTTTATAACACAGATATATAGACATATAATAGCCATTTTCACTTTACCTTTCGGTAGAATCACAACACAAAGACGACGTTTATACAAACGCATGATGGGTTTATTTTTCTCACAACCGGCCGTTGTTTTCATCATCAAGAATTCAAAGCTTCACATATTAAGTTTCAAAATGACCGTCCCGCTTCTAGACGTTCGAATTCCAAACTGCAGACTATCGTCTGTCGTTCTCAAACTCCCTCTGAGTTTCTCCCAGTTTCTCCTTTTCTTAACTCTAAAGTTTTCTAACTATGTCTAGAACTTCCCATTTTTCCATGATGTCATACAGATGTTAAAACATGTGTCTTCTTTCACGTGTTCTGGACATGCGTATCTAACACTTTTCCTATTTTTTTCAAAAGGAATTTTAACCTATATTCTCAGTAACCTATATTTCCAATATGTTCAAAACATGTTTATTAAATTATCTTGTAGCTGCATTCTTTCAATTGAATTTTCATAAGAAAATTGACAGTGCACATTCTTTTCTTGAAACTATTTTATCTCTAAGCTAAAAAATCGGTTGTTTCACATTCCATTTTCTAATTCTCTCTCGTAATCTATTTCTAACCCTAATTTACGAGGTTCGAATTTCGGCTATGCTATTTCCTTTTGTATTTTAACTAAATCTAAATATGGATGCCTATATATACATAAACAGATTAAAAAGCTTGTCTGAATGCATTTTACGTAAAATTTAAAATTTTTACACCAAAAATTTGCTGAGAGGTCAATGTATTTTATTTTAATTTGACCCCAATTTTGACCGCTGAACCTTTATGTTTTCAGGCTCAACTTGAATTATGTTTTCACGCTCAATTTGACTAAAAATGTTTGGTCCATGTCCAAGTACCCAACATCTAAAATGTCAAGTTTTTAGACCCAAAATAACGCGAGGAGTTTTCTAAAGGTAAGATCGTTGACCTTTGCCCCCTTTGACCACCAAATATCTGTCCGAAAACTGGCTAAAATTATGTTCACACATCTCAACACCCCTTGTGTCAAATCTTGAAAAGGGAGACGGGAAACTGACACAGTAATTTGGTAGGTAAATGTGCACACATATACACACATAGACACAGACAATTTACCTTTTATATATGTATATATATATATATATACATATATTTACATAAATATATGTATATATGTGTGTAGGTGTGTGTTTGTGTTTGTGTGTGTGCGTTTGTGTTCGTGTGTGTGTGTGTGCGTTTATGTGTAGTGTGTGTATGAGTGTGTGTGTGTGTCTTGTTTGTGGGTATATTCTTACGTTCGTTTGTAAAGGCATACGTCTATCTTTCTACTTCTCTTTCCGCATTGCTGGTAGATTTGTTAAATTGTTCACACGTTGTAAACGCACGATTCGTGTCTTCGTTACAAACCCTGTTATCTTTCACACTGACAGTATCCAAACAAAGATGCAACAGATATGTCTGTTTGTAATAATTAATTTCGTAGCCCCATTTTAACAACTGAGCCCACTTAAGCAAGTTAAAGTATGGCAAAATAATGCGAAACTGTGGAGTTTATATTTTTTGGATGAGAAACAACGTGTGGTATAATATTACATGCTCGATTATATATGCATAACACGGTGGTAAATCGTCCTTTTTCGCATAGATTTTAGGTTGATTCCTTCGACGCCATGATTCAGGCGTAAAATAAAAAAAAAAAACTCTTGTCTGGGGTCGTAATAATGCGACCAATATAACCGTTATATTCTGCACTGATGATAATGCATACATCATGAAACTTAAGTTTACGTCTGCAATAGAACATATATATAATATAATACACTTGTATTGTTGATCTATTTTTCGAGGAGTGCATCCGGTGTTCATACTAAAGTTCAATTCTTACTATAGCTGTATGCATGGATGCAGTCGTTCTGTTTTTTAACAGCGACCACGGCTCTCCTAATTTGAGCGCTGTGGAGATATCGGAAAGACATGTAAAGACGGCGCTGTCTCCATTTATTTCCGTGAGTAAAAAACGCTCCTACATATGGAAATCTCGACGACTGGCCAGGCTACAGCTCTAATAAAACGACATTCTTCATGCGAATACATTGATGATAAATATCAGTGGATTTACAAGAACGAAATATCTGCTATTCAAACTAGATTGGGACTAAACCATGTATGCAAATAAGTAGTCCATAATGTTTAGTCATAGCCATGTATGCACATGCGTAGTAAATAATTATTTAGTCCTGGGCAACTTCGGGCGTCGCTTCTAGTATATATATATATATATATATATATATATATATATATATATATATATATATATATAACCAAAACACACACATATATGTGTGTGTGTGTGTGCATATATATATATATATATATATATATATATATATATATATATGCACACAGACACCCCCACATATATATATATAGATATATATATATATATATGTATATATACATACATATATATATATATATATATATATATATATATACTATGCGCATAAGCCTGAAGAGTCCTAGAGTGGATGAAACGCGGAATATTCAGTGTAGCTTAATCGCGGAATATTCAGTGTACCTTAATCGGCATATATATTTTATAAATTACTAACAAACTCTACCTACGTATTGAGCACTTTTGAAGTAAATACTTAAAGTTTACGCATAAATCTATACTTTCGTATATTAATTTTATGTGAGTAATTAAGTAGTTATAGATATATATATGCATATATATATATGTATATGTGTGTGTGTAATTAATATTATAATGGGCCTTCAAATGTAAAGCCAGGTTTTATTTCGCCAGAATTGAGCCAAAACAGTAAGTGTTTAGGGGTCAAAATCTGGGTCATATTTGCAAAATATTTGATCTCTGCGGGCTCTAACAAATAACTCAGCTAATTTTTGGTCTAAACATTTGAAATTTTTCATGAAAGGGATTCAGACATAGGGCAAGCTTTGTAATCGTTTTTTTTTTTCTGAAAATTATGCTTCCGATGGGTCAAAGTTCAAAAGATTCGACTTTTCCCGTCCGTAGCAAGCTATTAAGCCAATTTTGGGTCAAAACATTAAAAAAGTTTACATAAAAGGTATACAGACACGCAGCAAGCTTTTTAATCTGTTTTTGGCCGAAAATTTTGCTGCTAGGAGGTTAAAGTTGAGAGAGTAGACCTTTGCAAACTCTACCAAACTCCTCCGCCACTTTTGGGACTAAATACTTGATTTTTTACATGTAAGTTACTTGTAAATTGGTGAAATATTTTTATTTTATTTGAGCCCAAAACAATAAATGTTAAGGGGTCAAAATTGGGATCCAAGTTTTAACAAATTTGAATCTATGATCGCTACCAACGTTTCTCTATGGAAGTTAAGAAAGCATCTAATATAGTAGGGCATTAGCGTACATATTCACAATGTTTAATATATACACATGCACATAAAGTTATGAACAGTGCATAGGGTCCGAGCAAAGCTAATATATATATATATATATATATATATATATATATATATATATATATATATATGTGTGTGTGTGTGTGTGTGTGTGTGTGTGTGTGGTTGTGTGTGTGTTTGTGTGTGTGTGTGTGTGTGTGTTTATTAGAATGGGTGTCCGGCGTTGCCCGGGTGTATGGAGGTGTATGCTGAGCAGAAACGAAAAAAAAACAGTCAATTTTTTAAAACTTTGACACATACTATGACCTCTTAACAATTATTGTCTGGGGCTCAAATCAAGTTATTAAGTTTGATCCATGTCCAAGAGATCTATATCTAAAATTCAAGTGTTTAGACCCAAAACTGTGGGAGGAGTTTGATAGAGTCCGAAAACCGATCATGTAGATTTTCCTAAATCTCATTACCCTGTATATCAAATTTAGTGTCTGTAAACTAAAAATTGACAGAGTTATTACGTAGGGAAATGTACACACACAGACAACAGACAGACACACACACTTATATATATATATATATATAAGTGTGTGTGTCTGTCTATATATATATAAAAATCTGTGCACATGTATGTATATGTGGTGCATTATTAATTAATAATTAATTATATATGTCCCATTTTTAGTTCAGTTATTCAATTCACCTTATTTCGTTATTACTATTATTTTTGTCTTTATAATTCTACTAGCAGTAAATTCCGGCGTTGCCCGAGTGTTTGGAGGTCATTTTTTTAAACTTTGACCCTATTATGACCCCTTCACATTTATTCTTTTGGTCTCCAATCAAGTTATTAAGTTAGACCCATGCCCAAGAAACTTATGCATAAAATTTCAAGTGTTTATATGCAAAATTGTCGAAGGTGTTCGGTAGAGTTCTCAAAGGTCACATCGTTGAACGTTGACCCCTGAACAGCCAAATTTCTCGACGAAAACCGATCCCAAAGACTTTTTTTTCAAATCTCAGTACCCTGTATATCAAACTTCAAGTCTGTAGATTACAAATTGACAGAGTTATTGCATAGGGAAATATACACAGACACAGAGACAGACACACAGAAAGACACACACATGTTCACTGTTATAGATATAGTAGCATAGGTACCCGGCGTTTCCCGGGTATTTTGATGTATATGTTGAGAAAAAAAATGTCAATTTTTTTTTTTAATTTTGACCCCTTATCATCCCTTAACATTGATTGTTTTAGAATCTAATCAAGTTATTAAGTAAGAGCCATATTGAGGAAACCTATATTTAAAATTCCAAGTGTTTAGACCCAAAATTGTCGGAGGAGTTTGGTAGCGTTCTCAAAGGTAAAATCGTTGAAATTTAACCCCTTAAAAGCAAACTTTATGGCCGAAAACCAATCACGTAGGTTTTCCCAAATATCTGTACCCTGTATATAAAATTGTGAGTCTGTATACTCAAAATTGTCAGAGTTATTGCGTAGGGAAATGTACACACAGGCAGACACACAGATACACAGCAAGACAGATACACAGACACGTTCACTTTTATTGATATTCTACCATGGGCACCGGCGTTGCCTGGGTGTATGGAGATGTATGCGTAGCAGAAAAAAAGGTCAATGTTTTTTTAAATTTGACCGCTATTATGACCCCTTTACATTTATTCTTTTGTGCTTCAATCAAACGATTAAGTAAGACTCATGTCCAAGGAACCGATATCTAAAATTTCAAAGGTTTAGATTCCAAATTGTCGGAGGAGTTTCCTAGAGTTCTAAAAAGTCAAATCGTTGAACTTTTACCCCTTTAACGCGAATTTCTGACCGAAAACCGACCAAAAAGATTTTCCCAAATCTCTTTATATCAAATTTCGAGTCTGTAGACTAAAAATTGACAGAGTTGTTGCATAGGGAAATGTACACAGAAAGATACACAGATAGACAGACACAGAGACACGTTCACTTTTTTAAATATACTAGCATATCAGTCCGGCGTTGCCCGGTTGTTTGGATGTGTACGTTGAGTAAAAAAAAAAATGTCCATTCTTTTAAGACTTTGACCCCTATTGTGGCCCTCTAACTTTCACTCTTTTGGGTTCAAATGAAGTCATTAAGTTAGATCTATGTCAAAGAAACCTGTATCTAAAATTTGAATTGTTTAGACCCAAAATTGTCGGAAGAGTTTAGTAGAGTTCTGAAAGGTTTAATCTATATACTTTTGCCCCTTAACAATAAACTTTCTGGCCCAAAACGGATTACAAACATGTTCCTTAATCTCAGAACCCTGCATATCAAATTTTGAGTCTGTAGACTGAAAATTGACGTTATTTCGTAGGAAAATGTACACACACGCAGACACACACAGACGCGTTCACATTTATATATATATATATATATATATATATATATATATATATATATATATATATATATATACTAGCATGGGTGCGCGATGTTGCACAAGTGTTTGGAAGTGTACGCTGAACAAAAAAAAACAAAAAAAAAAAACAACGGTCAATTTTTTTTTAATTTGACATCCATTATGTCCCCTTAACATTCATTGTTTTGGGCTAAAATCAAGTTATTAAGTTAGATCCATGTATAAGGAACCGATATCAAAAATTACAAGTGTTTAGACCCCAAATTGTTGGAGAAGTTTTGTAGAGTTCTCAAAGGTCAAATCGTTGAACTTTGACCCCTTAACAGACAAATTTCTGGGCGAAAATCGATCAGATAGATGTTCCCAAATCTCAATAACTTGTTTATCACATTTCGAGTCTGTAAACTAAAAAAATGACAGAGTCATTGCGTAGGGAAATGTACAAAGACAGACAGACCCACAGACAGACACACAGACACACAGACACGTTCCCTTTTATAGATATACTAGACTGGGTGTATGGAGGTTTATACTGAATAAAACAAAACAAAACAAAAAAATGGTCAATTTCCTAACTTTCACCCCTATTATGACCCCCTAACTTTAATGGCTTTGGCTTCAAATGAAGTTATTAAGTAAGATATATGTCCAAGAAACCTATATCTAAAATTTCAAAATTTAGACCCAAAATTATCGGAGGAGTTTGGTGGAGTTTTCAAAGATCAAATCGTTGAACTTTGACACTTTACAGCCAACTTGCTGGCCGAAAACAGGCCACACACACACACACACACACACACACACACACACACACACATATATATATATATACATATATATATATATATAGATAGATTATTATTATTATTATTATTATTATCATCATCGTCATCATCATCATCATCATCATCATCATAATCATCTATATCTCTACACATGCATATGTTTATGATTTTATTACTTATCTAGTCCATCTCCGGAAATTCTTAACTTAATTTACTTTTTTGAGACCTTTTATAGCAAATCCATTTTCTTAGGTAACTCACTTTAATTGGATGTATCTTACTTTAAGAGGACGCATCTCAGTTACTGCGAACAACAGCCAACATCCAATCTGCATAAATCTTTAACGCGTGAAAATCCCTATGACACCACGACAACCCGACAGTCCACTAGTGATCGCTACTTTGCTTTACTTCCCTTTTTCCATTCAGCACTAATCTCTCTATATCTTTCCCCCTACTCCCGCCTCCAAAACCTTAGACATCTACACCGTCCTCTCCTATCTTCTTCTACACACTATTCCTCCCTTGCTTCTCTTTCTCTCTCTCCCCTCACCCTATATTCTGATCCGTGTCTAGCTGAAGTTTTTAAACTACACATCACCCCTTTTCGACGTTTATTTAAAATAAAACCTTAAAACTTTAATGAACCCCCCCGTTCTTTTCCTCTTCGTTACATATCGTTTTTCCAAATCATAATTACCGCTCCTCTTAAAGTCTGAAAAAGATACTAGATCTTAGATAGATTCGGCAACAGGAACGTGTTTAACTAAGCAGATAAAACGGCAATAAAATTTTAAAAAAACAAACTTTTTGCTTTGCACTTTTTTTAGTTTTCTACTAATTATAATTTTTGCTTACTATCTATCTATCTATACTCCTTTAAATTCGTTTTCCTTTCGGGTGTATTGATATTCATATTAAAAACCCTCTTTTCTATTTATTTGAAAAGAAAACACAATTTTCTTATATATGGGTTGTGGAATTGCAGTCACTAGCAAAAGATCTAGCTAATTTGCATATTATTTTAACATTCATTTTAATTAACTCACTCGTAATTGTTTCGGTTTTCTTATGGGATGATCATCTTTAGTAAACTATTTCGTGTAATTATATTCATGCCGATATTCTACATGAGTTATACTTGCATAATATTAGCGTAACAAGTTTACAGTACTCAGAAAAGAGTTTCCATATATATTTATGTATACGTATATATTTTTGTTCAATCTATAAAAGTGAACGTGTCTGTGTCTCTGTGTGGTGTGTGTCTGTGTGCTTGTATATGTACATTTTTCTGCGCAATAATTCATATATATATATATATATATATATATATATATATATATAGTATTTAAAATATAATTATCCACTGACACGTGTTTCGGCGACTACGACTCATCACAGTGGTTTAATATGTATATATATATATATATATATATATATATATATATATTTATATATATATACATGTATATATATATATAGAGAGAGAGAGAAAGAGAGAGAGAGGGGCAGACAGAGAGAGAGAGAGAGAGAGAAGGGGAAAGAGCAATAAAACCACTTTGCCTACACTTCGTACGCAATGATATTAATCTACACGGGAATGTCATATACATCTTTAAACGCTCTGTATAATTTAAAATTCTAGGCAGCTGTTGTCGAAACGATTCTCTATTAGTCTCTAAATATGCGTAAGCTTTGTGCGTAAACTGTCGTCTAAATGAATGCACTTTTAAATTGAAATAGACGAATAAAAGCGGGAAACATGGGAGGAAAGACGCACATTCTTTAGGAACGTTAATTATCGCCTTTTAAAAAGCGGTGACAACGTCATTGTCTCGTAGGTTTTCGACTAATGAATAACAAGATGTTATCGATTTCTTTTTTTGTTTTTTGTTTTTTTTTTGGCAAAGATGCAAAACAGTTTTCTTCATGAAGATCGGAGAATTTAAGATATAACACCATCTGAATGAATGGAGTTTAACAAAAATTCAAATTTCAAAATGTTGTACTGTGTTTTTTTTCTTTTGCTGACATTCTTATTTGACATGAGAAGAACGCGATTTAGTTCTAATGTATAATGTCTACGTACGTACAGATGTGTAGTTTCTTTCTGATACCTTGTAATGCAAAAATGTGTGAGAATTTAACTTCTGAAAATCTTCTGATATCAAACAACTCACACCCGAATAGATGAATACATACCTATATATATATATATATATATATATATATATATATATATATATATATATATATATATATGTATATATATATGTGTGTGTGTATATATATATATATATATATATATATATATATGTATATATATATATATGTGTGTATATATATATATATATATATATATATATATATATATAAGCGAGATAAGACACTGATAGAATTCAGATGAAAATCCCGATATATATTTCATGAAGTAATTCTTTCAAGATGATCCTAGCCAAAAAATAAAAGCTCAATATTTAAGCATAGAGCAATATATAAGTTTCATGGTTTAATTAAAAATTCTGAGAAAAAAAAGAACATACAGAGGCATATATTCGGTTTAAGAATTTATTGCTTGAGAAAGGAATATATAGAAGCGGTTATCTTCATTTCCTTAATCCATGCATATTCAAGTATGGCTATATCACCAGAGGTATGGAAATGCAGTTAGGAAAATGTTCAGCTGCGAACGGACGCTAATACTGGCCAACTATACATATATATATATATATATATATATAAACACATATGCATATACATATATATATATATATATATATATATATATATATGTATACGTTTTGCGTTTTATTTTTTATTACTGTATCTTTCTGTTAAGTTACATTATTGTTCAGCTACCCCGCCATTTATTTTTGCCGTCTGTAGCTTCCTCAGACTTTTACAGAAATGTTCACTATGATGGAATGAAACAGTAAATGATGTCAGTGGAAGGGTTCGAGAAGAGCGGAAAAAAGAGGAAGGGAACAATGAGGAAAGGTGGGAGTGGGTGCTTGGTATGTCGGTAATGTTTTAGTTTTGGAGTTTACGGACCTTGTGGTGGAGGATCTGGGAAGTTCATTTCTGGTGTGGGTGAGGGCATTAGGATACATGGAGGGGGAGGGGGGATACGTGAGTGTAGGAGGAGGAGGAGTTACTATAAAATTCGAGTTTTAATGTTTATGTTTTTGGCGTCTCGTTTGCGAGATAATTTCTTGATAAGTATGTCTTGCCCTGTTGGGTGTTCGCTTAGGTTCGGAGGAGGGGGGACTATGATTCGGTTTATTTATTCCGTTTTTATTTGTTGTTAATTGCGACTATATTTATCTACCTATGGCCCTGTCGGTGGGGCATTAGAACACGCCGACTGCCCCCCTGCAGAGGGTAAAAGTCCGTCAATGGGGGTCTTGGATATGACCTTAAACTTTATCCAGTGGTTAGGCCCCCAGCTTTGGGGAGTGTGGAGCCACCCTTTAATTACCATTGCTCCCAGTTCCACTCTGACCCGGAGTGGTCGTACCTGTTAGGGTCCAAACTATGGGTTAAATAGAAACCGACTTGGAAACAACAAATATATTCTATTAAAAAAAAAATTCTTAAAAATCTTTGGATTCGGCATTAAATAACCCGAAAAGGGTTGATATGCCGTAAAACAAAAACAACCAACCCACCTATCTATCTATCTATCTATCTATCTATCTATTTCTCTGTCGCTATATGTATATATATATATATATATACATATATATAGCGAGAGAGAAATATATAGATTGATAGATAGACTTATAGATAGATAGATAGATTGATAGATATAGTCGATTGTGAGTGTGACATTTATTGCAATATATTACAGAAGCATATTCTCACAGGTTCATATATATATATATATATATATATATATATATATATATATATATATATATATATATATATATATTTCTCTACTATTATATAAAAGCCACTATCTGTGTGTCTGAGTTTCTTTCTCGTAGGCACCGCAACGCGTAGCCTATCATATGTAAATTTGATAGAAAGATAATTTAAATATCTGGCAGTCATCTTTGAGATCTTTTATATAGTAATTCATTCGATAAGTATCGAAAATAAAAAAAAAATCTGATCTTAAAATGTTTTTTTGTCTTATAGATAAAAACAATTACAAAGGAATATATTCCGTTTCACAGGCCAATGGAACTAATTCTCAGCAGATAAAGAAATCTTGAGATCTGTCCAACTAATTTGTTCTGAAAATAAACAAACAGAATCACTGTAACTTTTGTATAGCCTAATGGTAGAATATTCGACTACTGATCCAATTGTATTCTGTCAAATCCCGGGTCTACTTTGCCGTTTTATTAAAAAAAAATCTCTTATTATTTAATCTAATTTATTTAACATCGACGCAAATAATTTCATTTTTTTATATTTTAAAACTAAACATTAATAAGAAATTACTTTTCCAGGGCATTCATCCTGAACACCAAATATCAGATGAGGTGATATTATGAACAAACACAGATGGAATTCGATGAACGATAGTGCCATTTATATTTTCATCTTTATTTATTTTTTTATTGTAAATCAGTCCATCATGAAAAGTATCCCTCATAATACACAGTATTCAGTAAGGATTGCTTTTACAATAATACACACACAGTTTGTACGAATTAACTAATCATATCAAAAGTACGACCGGACAATCCTGGGCTTCCAGCTAGTATATATATATATATATATATATATATATATATATATATATATATATATATATATATATATATATACATATATATATATATATATATATATATATACCACTGAAATATTAATATATATATAAATATATATATACATATATATGTATATATGTATATATATATATATATATATATATATATATATATATCAGTAGTATATTTATATATATACTACTGAAATATAAATATATATATATATATATATATATATATATATATATATATATATATATATGTATATGTGGGTATATTTATGCCGACACACAAACATATATATATATATATATACATATATATATATATATATATATATATATATATATATATATATATATATATATATATATATAGTTATCTAAATAAAATAAATCGAAGAATAGAAATTTAACCGAATACATCAGTATATTTTGCGAGTTTAACAGCTCATTTATTTCATTCCGGAGAAAGTACCAGACAGTCCAGGGGGTATGTTCATATAAGATGCATTCGTAACAAGTGTTGTTCACGGCAATATTATTTTTCAACATATATTTGGTACATTCCTTGTTATATTTTGGAACTGTGTTGTTTGGGGTTGTTTAATTGATGCAGAGATATATTGCGTTGTGGTGTATTCCTTTTATTAAATATATGCGTTAAATTGTTTTATTATGCGTCTGTATATTTAATTGTAAACCTATTTTCATAATTGTAGTAGTTTACTTTTGTATCGTATATGTAAAATCAATGGGCGGGATCATATAGATGAATTATCCCTGGATTATCAAATTAAGCGTATGGCTTGATTTTTTTTTTCGATTACACATATTAGTTATCATTTTTTTTTATTGACGCGTCCTCCAATGAACAATGTTATACAATTTTAGTTATAAGCGACACATCTACTGCCCTCTTTCTCCAAGATGGTCGTTTGCAAGTCCAATACTATCAAATTGATCATGAGTCGTCATTTTATATAAGGAAGGATCTGACCGGTTTCAACAGATGTTGCCGATTTTTACGGTGTGTAGCCAACGTTCGCGTGACAAATTCACCAACCTTAATTCTCAGTTCGTATTTTCGATTTCATTAGCCGTAAAAGAAAAGTCCAAGTGTAATGTAAACAGACATCTTGCTGCTCATCTCCCTTCATAATATCCCTGGAAATTATGTCTCCGATTGTAGCTGTGCCTTGTTTTTGGTGAAAATTGAATTATATGTCCGCGATTTATCCTCGTGGAAATTGGTCAGGTTAAAATATAATAAACCTTGTTACCGTGTGTTTACGTATACGAGTGATTTTACATTCAAATTGTAAACCATTAAGCTCTATTATTGTTTTCGTCAATTATTATCATTATTGTTATTATTATTATCATTATTATTATTATTATTATTATTATTATTATTATTATTATTATTATTGACTTACAAGGAGCATTCACACAGGTCATCAAATATCTATACTTGAAAAGAGCCTGTGATATCTCTTGGAAGCTGAGTGACAACAAGTCTTCCCAAGTTTCCAATACACTCCACCTCTTTCGATAACGTTTGCAAATGACGTTTTATTATCGCAACAAGTGCTTGCCATTGATTTTTCATTAGCAGCAGCTATTGGTCTTCACTAGAATTTGAGTGGCAATAAGCCTCCCTAAGGTCCTCGTCCTCGTCGCACGTATCCGGTGGAGGCCTAGTCAATTCCTTGGTTTTTCTTTCCTATTCTTTTGACTCTACTTGATTTTTTAGTCTCACTCTCTTCTTCTTCTTCTTCTTCTTATTATTATTATTATTATTATTATTGTTATTATTATTAGTATTATTATGTATTTGTTGTTGTTATTATTATTGTTATTGTTATTATTATTAATATTATTAGTTATTATTATGTATTTGTTATTTTTATTTTATTATTATTATTATTGTTATTGTTATTATTATTAATATTATTATAATTATAAATAATATGCATTTGTTATTATTATTTGTGTTTTCATTTATTTTACTGATAGGCGGAGCATAGCAAATGTTCGAATCTTCCTTTTTCATGCTTCCTCATACTTTCCGTAACATTCCAGTTGCTCCTAAGAAGGCAGTTTTTGCACGCTTCCCACATTGTAATCGGTCACAACTTTTTCAATACAGTCATCTAATGTTCTTGTAACTATCCTCAGAACACCCATCCCAACATGCACAAATTCTAGCTTCTTCAACTTCCACAATCCTTTTATCTTCCTGTAAAAACTCTTGGTATTTTTTGACATTTCCCTTTTCTTTTTCCTTGACATTCACATAAGCTGTTGCAGCTATATCAATGAGTGTTGATTTGTATTCATATGTTTCTGACCAGATAAAATCTGGTCTCCTTGCTTTAATAAACTTGTCACATTGGATATGCATACTACACAATAATTTAACATTATCACACTTTATCACCACTTGGGAACATACTCGTACATTTCCCCACTGCATTTTAACACTTCACCTTCGATTCACTCAATATTATTCCTTAGTTATTCCGAAAATGGTTCCCGAGTCACACATTTCACTCGATTCACTTGAATCTTCTAAATTTCGTAATTGGTCATCTCTGCGTCCACATACCACCACTTTACTAGTCGACTACTAAGGAAAATGAATAAAAGTCATACCACCCAACTTCTAAGTTCACTCAATATATACGACTAACTCAGCTGGAAATTTTGCACATAGAACTCGTGATAAAGACTATAAAGTCAACTCTCTGAGCATGCTCGCGCTTCTGAACTTGATTTCCAACAAGTTTCGAATCCTCAAGTAAGCTAATCTTTGTGTATTTTGTTGTTCTGTTTCGCTAAAATTACAGTTATTCTTCTTAATATAAGTTCACTATAGAAAACGAGAAACTAGCAGAGATATCTAAACTCACCGTTTTTATATATAAAACAAATAATGCATTTAAAATTTAACAGTGCATGTTTACATAAAACATTGTAGATATCGTTTATGGCGTTGATCTCAATGCTCTGTGAGAGAGAGAGAAAACAAAACTACCGCCAATCATCTAAGTTTTGTGGATTTGATTCCTGGCTGGAATTGGGTGCTAGCATTATGTAATACGGCGAAGTGTCTGTCGGTGAATGAAAACAGTATATATACGACTCTATGAAGTAATATTTGTATTTTTCTGATATTAAATAACTATCATATTTTATATAATGTTTGCAATTTTAGATAATTGTTTAGAGTTTCTATATAAGTGTTTGGTTCGATTTAAATTGCACATGCATTGAGAAAGAAGACAGAACAACAACGCCAACAACAAATGATACATTGAACACTGATAACGACGCCATTAGAATGCCATTTTCGCACATAGATTTACATTATTGTTTTTTGTGTTGTCTTTCTTTCTAAAACTAAACTATTTCCGTTTGAATCTGATGTATCTTCGCGTACCTACTCTGGAAGACCTAAATGGCCATTGTCTTTCCTGCACAGGAAAGCTTAAGCAGCTCTAATCTACGAATAAATCAAAGTCTCGCATTCATTAATGTATTTTCTTTTTTTTTCCTATAACATTTCGTGAATATACACACATATATTCACTACATTCAGCTATATATACTTGTCTTTTTGGAATTCTAAAAAGTGTTTTCGAACAGCAGCCCATCTGCATACAAAACCCTCTTTTTCCTCCCCCTCTCTCTCTCTTTCTCCATCTCTCCCTCTCTTTCTTAATATATATTAGGTTAGTGCAAAAATAATGTGTTTAACGTTTAACTTCAAGTCAAAAAACGATCTATTTGCACCAACTTAATATATATATATATATATATATATATATATATATATACACACACATATATATATATATATATATATATATGTGTGTGTGTGTGTGTGTGTGTGTGTGCGACGATTCAAGCAAATTAAATGAAAGGGACACACTTTGCTTTATATATATATATATATATATATATATTAATTTTTCGATATTCCGTATAAACTGTTTTGAATCTAAATCAAAAAGATTAAGAATATTTCTATACTTGTTGCTGTTACGAGCGTTTTCGATTCGTCAACGAATCATCTTCAGGTGTTGAAATAAAAGTGAGAAGGAGCAAAAATGAGAATTAAAAGTGAAAACTAAAATATTCAAGAAACGGTGAAAATACATAGAGTCAATTAAAACTGGATTAAAAATATAGTTCGATTAAAACTCCGAGTATTAAAATCAGCAATTTTAATTTTTTTTTAAAGTATTATAAAGCTAAGTGTCTGCGTTGCATTTAATAAAATGTGTTTGATTGAAAACTGCTGCTTAAATATACTGATTTTCACTCTCTCTATATAAATATAATATATATCTATATATATATATCTATATGTATAGACAGGGTGTGCACAAAGTCTGGCTGCCTAATCTACACGGTGCTCACAAAGTCTGGCTGCATAATCTACACGGTGCCCACATAATGTAGCCAGACTTTGTGGACACTCTGTGTGTGTATATATATATATATATGTATATATATATATATATATATATAGAGAGAGAGAGAGAGAGATTTATACGTATAAATATATACATATATATACTAATATATATATACATATATATACATATATAGAGAGAGAGATAGAAAGAGAGAAAGAGCGAGAGAGATAGATATATATGTGTATGTATATATTTTATCTATTAAGCCCCATAAAAATACATAAGGATGGGCACACTCTGTAAATTATGAAATAAGATGCAGTGGACGAGCGTTCATGCAACTTTCACTATTTCCCTTGCTCGAACACTCTGGATTGTCTTCGCTGTAATTGTGCGCTCCTTTGATATTGTTTCCCTTCATTCTCCTGACAATTGTGTGATCGCTTTGAGGTTAAAGTTACTTCTTAACTGGGTTCGAATATACCGACCAGCATTAATTATAAGCCCATGCACTACTGATTGCTTAGACATGAGAAGCCAGTGCATGTATGTATGAATTACTATATATGTGTGTTTCTACTTATATAAACTAATTATGCATGTATTTCGTTTGTGTAGTATTTCGTCATAGCACGGCTTTTCAGAGTAAGCTATAATAAACAATAATCCTCGTATTTTCTGATAAATTTTGTATCTATATTTAAAAAATAACCAATATATATGTGTATATATATATATATATATATATATATATATATATATATATATATATATATATATGTTTAGTTGGTAAATTTAAATTCTGAAAACTAAAATATAGGCACATATATTGAGTTTAGAATGTATTGTTTGACAAAAGGATTGTATAGAAGGGGTTATGTTAATTTCCCTTATCTATGGATTTTCAATAATGGCTCATATTATCAGAGGAAATGAAATGCGGTTAGCAAAATGCTCAGCTGTGGATAGACACGTGTTTTGCTTATCAGCACAAACATTGAAAATAGTTTTTTGAGTGGTGAATGATAGTTATATGAAAATAATTATAGGAAAAGGTAATTTCATACAAACTAGGCAGCCCACTATCGTAAGAAGTGTAATGTCCTCCGGGGTTTAATTTTCAGGTAGGCAGAATATTGGTCCAGGGGAGAAGACAGTAATCCCATGTAACAAAAATGCGTGGTTGTTCCTTATTGATTTTACGAAAGGTATATGGGGCGGCCGTATTCGTTGTTGAGGTGACTCGAAAACACATTCAACTCATTCGTTACTTGGATGGCTATTTTATGATTTTGTACTTTAATAAAATTTTTCTCACCAACTCGTCACATGTGATTTCCATCTGATGTTACTAACAAAAAGTGAATTTTGTACATGATAAATAAGTGTAACCTGGCGTAGCTGTTACTTTGAAAGTGTAGCTCTACTGTTCAAACCTCTATCAAATACGACCGCACAAAGACAAACAGACAAAACAAAAAAGAAACAAAACTTCGAGTCGGCTTTTTTTTTCTTGTTTCTTCTTTTTTTTTTTTTTTGCAAACATTATTTATTACCGTTACGTTCAACAATTCTGCCTGTATTTTTTTTCTTTTTTTTAGTATTTATTTTTTCTAGCATGAGATAAACAAAAAACATCTTCCGACACCAGTTTAAATGACTTTTCCCGCTACTAAGGAGATACACCGGCACGAGTAAAACCTGTCCGTTTCTCACTGTTTGATCTCCTCATTGTAGTGAACATATTAAAACATTTATCCTCGAGTAGCCCCCAAGGTCTAAATAAATAGTAATCCATAAAATTAATTAAAAAAAAACATTTAAAGAGAAATTAAAGCGGTTGGGTATTTTCTTCTGCCACATCCCCCGCCCCCAGGAAATGGAATAATAAAGTACAAATTTCCAGGTCCTGGATATGACCTTAAACTTTATCGATCGGCGAGGCCCCAGCTTGCGGGCTTTGGGGAGTGTGGAGCCACCCTTTAATTCCCATTGCTCCCAGGCCCACTCTGACCCGGAGTGTTAGTACCTGTTAGGGTTCCAACTATGGGTTAAATAGAAACCGACTTGAAAATAACAAATATATTCTATTAAAAAATGTTTCTTCAAAATCTTTGGATTCGGCATTAAATAACCTGAAAAGGGTTAATATGCCGTAAAGCAAAAACAACCAACCAATCAACAAATTCCCAAATACATGGTATATTATTTTTGTTTGCTTTTTATTGAGCATCTTGAAGTGAAAAATAATATTGCAGTGTGCTGAATACAAAAGGCGTCAGACCAGAGAATGGAAATGCATACAGAGAGAAACAGAACAATTGAATCAACTTGTTAAAAAAATGCGTATGAAATATCTATATATCATTGTCTATCGTTCGCATTGGTGGTGTCTGTGTAATTTTTTTTCTTGAAACCTAAGCTTGCTAATAAGTACTTTAACTGCTGCTGCTGTTAATATTTTTCCTTTCGAACTATCCTTCAAATCTACTGGTATTTTCACACGCGCCCACATGCGTCAACGCGCGACCGGTTATATGATCAATATATATATATATATATATATATATATATATATATAAAGGATTGTTTGATTTTATTTTCTTAGCGAGTAATTTCTTAATTTCGCTCCCTGTGCGATTTCTCTTTCGGAACAAGATCAAAGTGTAGTATCTGTTCTTCAGATGCTGCACTTCCATTTCTTGTTCTCTTTCGGTGGAGGAGAAATCCTTCACGACTGAGACAATTTTTATTTTTGTACCTTTTCTCCACATTAAAAAACGACCCTGGTGTCTAACTCTGTCCCGTGGGGAGGCATAGTAAATAGGTACATTATACTTCGCCCAAATCTTTGGGACATTTTTTTTTTTAGACTCCGAAACACGCATGTAAATAGATGACTTACTTTTATGCCCGTAGAAATTATTAATGTATAGTTAATATTTAAATAATGAAAAAGTTTTAAAAAAAAAACGTCCTAAGATTTGGGCGAAAAACAATGTTATCAAAGGGCAAATGATTCCTTTCTAATAATAAGAGAAATAGCTCAGGGAGAGAAATTAAGAAATTAATCGCTAATAAAAGAAAATTAATTAAAATTCAAATAATCTTTGATTTATAATTGATAAAACTCATGCATAAAATTGTCCAAGGTCCGCTACCCCGTGGTAAAACACCAGACTACTTACCGAGCCGTTATAGATTCGATCTTTGGCAATAAAAATCTAGCTATGCGCATGAGGAGTAGACTCCAAAACATACATCTATATTGATTAATTACTTTTATGCAGGTAATAATTAATATATATATATATATATATATATATATATATATATATATATATATATATATATATATATATATATATACAGGGTGGTCAAAAAGTCAGGTAACATGTTAAAGGTAGAAAAAACAATATGATCCATTATAATCTCTATTCGTTTAATATTATTTCTTGGATGAAATTTTTCCACAACGATGGATTGGTCGCCGTGGCCCAGTTGAATGGCCAGCCAAATATCCGGATCTTACCCCTCCTGATTTCTGGCTTTGGGGCTATGTAAAGGATAGCGTTTATGGCAAGAAGCCTGATACAATAGCGTCTTTAAAGGTATTTATTGAAGAGGAGATTGCGCGGATATCAGCTGACATGAGTAAACGTGTTACACAATCAGTGGTTAATCGCTTCCAGCGATTGATAGAGAGAAATGGACGACAATTAACAAAATAAACATATTTCATGTTTGTTTCATTTTATATTTCAATGCATGGTACTTAAATATACGTGTATTGCTAATATCGTTTTTCTTTAAAATGTTACCTGACTTTTTGACCACCCTGTATATATATATATATATATATATATATATATATATATATATATATATATAATTAGATTTTTGCAGAAAGAAATCCAGCAGAATGTTTAATTATAATAAAAATCCGAAAAATAAGAGCGTATTTATATATATTTTTTGTAAACAGAAAGTGTTTAGATGAGACAAGTCATTGGTACCGTCAGTTTCAAACCCTGTAATTAGGATCGTTTTAGATACTCATACCAACTCTCGTGATTCCAAATATCTATAATATGTTATATTCTCCCTCTTCGAATTTTTTACTGAAATACGTTTTTTCAATACTTATCGGATAATTCCTGTGCAAAACACTTCTAATAAGACTTCCAGACAAAAAAATAACATTTTATTAAGTAGTACCGATATTACTATTAGTAGTGTCTGCATAATCCAATGTATTATTTCGAAAAGAATTTACTTAAAGACACACCATAACTTTACTCTCATAAATATTGAAACAGGAATTATACTGCCAATCAATGCAAATCACACATCACAATCTGAAATCGATTTCAAATTCTTCAATCTCCATCCGAACACTTTGAATGTTATGTCTGTTTTCTCTTTTTGCGTTATCCATACAAGAAAAACACATCATTATTTACCTTATTATGTTGTTAGTATTTTCCAATGTGAAATTGTAAAGCTGAGACAGAAACTATTCTTATTCATTCATGAATGCTAATAGATTTGTTTTGGGGAACATCCTATGAATTTTATAAAAATGGTTCATTTTAATGTCATGAAGACTTTCTATGAATATTCACCATGCTAACGCCGTTTCTACAGTTAAAATTAGAAACTGTTGCAACTATTCGCTTTTTTATTCTCAGTAAAATTCGAAAGTTTCACTGAACAAGTTTGATTAAAATTGAATCAGAGATTATCATAAATAATGCATTTGTATGAATCCGTGTTTATAATTGTATCATGAGTTTTTTGGTATGTTTTGTTGTAACTACGACAGTTGTACAAATGATTTTAAAAAAAGCAAGAAATCGGCGGTAAGTTTTATACAACTATACATTAGAACAAGACTGCTTCTACGTACTCTCTTATTAGCATTAGCTATGGAATTAATGTAGATGTAGTGTTGAGTTGGCAGCCTTAGAATCCTTTCTCTTTCCTATTCATCTTCTTTATCCTTTTCTTTTTCTGTTTCCTTGTCATCTCCTTTATATTCGTTTTCTTTTTTCCTCTCTATTTATTTATAGCAATCAGAATTTTTATAAATATTATTAATATGTCTGAACAACCACAGAGGATAGAGCCATAGATGGGATATTCAAGTTTTATCTTCCTGTTACCTTTTCTTTTTTACTATGGAGTAACCACTGATCAAGGGTCGAATGCAACAGAGGATAAGATATAATGAATTTCAGGTAGTAGTCTCTTAATGGTTATTTGTGTAAATTGGGTAAAATTTAATTATTCATGAGGACGGTTCAACAGGAATTTGTTTACATAGCGTTCTAAGGCTACCATGCTGTATTCAATCAGCAAGCAGGCTAGCTGACCAGTATTCCACAGGTGGGCAGTTGTGGGGAAGAAGCTTTGTTCACGTAATCTACGTTTAGATTTAAGCACAAATGGAGAGAGGGGGAAATTGTTGATAGTGGTTGCACTTACCAATCTTTTAGTAGTTTTCATAGTAATAGTAGTAGTAGTTGTAGAATTTTTATCAGTGTCGTTAAGAAAAGTTCCTTTATGAACGTGATTGGTTGATGAACCCCGTACTTATCAGCGGCCAGATTGCACTAAGCTGAATGGATGGGCTGATGATTCCTATGTTGTATTTTTGGATCGTCCATTATACGATTTCAGCCCACCTCCCCCTTCGCGGGAGGACATTTGTGGCCTTGAAGATCAGTGTAGTATCTGTTCCGGCAGATGCTGCAATCAAATACCATTGCCCTTGTAGCAATCTTCTGGCCCATGTAGGGTTGCCCCTATATGGGCCAGCTTTCATTTCCCACCTCTCTGGAGCTGGTCCTCTTTTTCCTTCCCTCTCTCTCCACATTAAAAACAGTCTTGTGCCTAATTTGCTCAGTTGGGAAGCAAATAAATACAGTCCACTATACGATTTCGTCGCAGGTCGCACGGAAACAATACTACATAATCTCATGGCTTGAGTCCTTTATTATTGTTTTGAGCATGTAAATCCTCTACCAAAACAGTAGGCATTAGGCTACTAATTATTTATATCTTAGACTCATCTAGACATAAAGTGATTAGGTGTAGAACGTCGCTGCTTATTTCCAGAAGAATGATTGGAGGTTTTTTGCTGCTTATATAATCACCAGTGACGTCACATGCATGCGGGCATTTATCTCACCTTCCCTCGATAGACAAGAAGTGAATAGAACTGTGTTTCCAAATATCGATCACAGTAATGATGATTCAACAAATTCTAGATGATTATCCATCAGAATTAACTAAACTACTAAATCTTTCTTAAACGTTGAGCTTAGAGTGACCAAACTGGCAATGTTTATTAGAAACAATGATTGTGGCTTTCTGTCGAAGTAATGATCAACTTTCACAGAGGCAACCAGACTTTTATCATACTTCTTAAAACGTGGATCTTGATTTCGTATCATATTGCTAAATGCTGGCAGTTATACTTCTTTTGTTCTATAAATCACATATGATTCAGGTTGTTGTTGGTCTTCAATGAGGAACATGCATCCACGTTTTTACTTTTGCATCATACGGCTGTGTTTCCGTTTCGAAACTGGATCTATCCAGTAATAGTTCAGCATCATCTGATTCGTCACCTTCCTCATCAATTTCACCATGTCTTAATAGATCCGGTTCCAAAGCAGATCTGTAGTCGTGTATATGACGTTCGATTTAATCAGCTTACTGTTTCACTACGCCACTCGCCTTGAATGTAATCGTACATAAACAACATAGCAGTTTTATGAAGACATGACTAATAACAACTATCTACTAAGCAGCAAGGTCTCCATTTGAGATTATTTTGTATTACTAGATCGACATAGATCATATAAATGTAAGGGACTCATTTCTTAACTGGTGGTAAATTATATATATATATATATATATATATTATATATATATATATATATGTATATATATATATATATATATATATATATATATAATAAATTCCACGGTCAAACAACGTCGCAGCCCACATGATCAATGACAGTCAACGAATCAGAAGTCCAAGATTCGAGTTTCGCCCTAATTTGGACTAATCAGTTGGACACATCACACCTCAGGTTTCGAAACTCTAGCCGAGAATTTATTGTGTGCGTGGCGTTTGCTCGGTTGCCAAAGTGCTTGAATCGCATGCAAGAGGCTCTGATTTCGAATTCTGAGGTCGGACGTGTTAAACTGATGAGCTCAAATGAGGGCGAATCTCGAGTCTTGGACTTCTGGTTCGTTGACAGTCATGGCTCGTGTGGGCTGCAAGGTGATTTGGCCGTGGAATTTATTATATACTAGCGAGGAGTACCCGGCGTTGCCCGGGTGTTTGGATGTGTGTGTGGAAACTCCGGGATTGGGAGGGGTTAAAAAAAAGTAAGTATAAGGATCGAACCCGAACCCTTGAGGCAAAGTTGTAAATTAAAGTGTGACAAAAAAAAAAGTGCGACGTTAAACATTGCCCAACCGCGAGATGCTAACGGGAACACGTTTGAATTTATTTAGTTACTTGTATTTGGCAGGTGCCCGTTTTAATGAGTTAATGAGGTCAAGTTTGACTGCGGGATTTTTATATTCCCAAGATGTTATAGGAAAAAAACTAACCCACATGCGGCGAGTGACAAATGTTGAATATTTATCTTCCTGAAATCGAACAAAATAAATAGACAAGCAAGCTCCGTTGTTAACTGTGAGATATCACGATTTGCATGTGATATAAAAAGTTTTAAAATGTTGTGAACCGACCGAGCGCTTCTCTGAAAAATATATATATTATATATATATATAAAGTAGTAGAGTTCCTGTATGTGTGTATGTGTACAACTCTCCAACTACCGACATTATTGTACCGACCATGACAAAACATGTCCCCTACTTAGGAATGATTCCCACTATTTTGCAAGTAGAGGTCAAAGGTCAATTGCATAGAATCCTGAAATGTATATGCCATAAAAAGTGTGCATACGAGCATTGTTTTTTTATAGTGAATTCTCATTGAGATATAAAGAGGAGCCACTTTATTTTCTCTAAGAAAGGGACGGCCAAAATTGATTTGATAGCATGGGTAAACTTCTGATATTCAGATAGAACACGAGTAAAAAGACGCACCTGCCGGCAAATGTGTCTGGTTATTCTGTTGACGGGATTTGCATTCTTGTTTGTTTTGAAGAATTGTCAATTCCTTAATCTGGCTTTTTCAGATTTTTGAATTTAGTAGTAAAACTATTAAAATTTACACTTACGTATGCTTTTTTTGTAAAGACCAAGTTTCGAATTTTACAACAGTTCCTCAGTTTTAAAGAAAGTCTCTTTCATTATTATCTGACTGTGCGATAGTGTGCTGCACGTTGTAGAAAGAATGATACATACAATGCAATGAAGCATCGGGATAGTTAAATTGGTTCATACCCTATCAAATAATAGCAATTATGTTCATATTCTCGAGTAAACTCTGATAGTAAGGAACACGCACTAAAAAGAGGAATTCTGATTTCAGCAAAATGGAACATTCATTATTATTTTTCTATTTTCTCTTGGGGCTGCGGTAGTGAATGGCTAAAAACTCTTTCTTTAGTTGTACCCATTGGAACGGGTGCTTTATCATGAAGTAGAAGCCTGTCATTATTCGTAGCCCTTGTGATCGCCATTCGACTGGCAAACCCATGCCTCGTATCAAGAAACACAAAGCCAGGGACACGAGATGTGTAGAGCCTCACTGTTTTCAGGCAATCTACGCTGTTATTGTAATACACTATGTAATAATAAAAGAAAATTAGACGTCTTGAAATAAAAGATATATATATATATATATATGTCTTTTATTCCAAGAAGTCATAGTTTAATATGCTATAAATATATATACATATATATATACACACATATATATATACACACATATATATACACACACATATATATATACGCATACACACACATATATATATATGTCTTTTATTTCAAGAAGTCTAAGTTTTAATATGTTATAAATATATATATATACATATATATGCATATATATACACACACATATATATACACACATATATACACACATATATACACACATATATATATACACATATATATATATATATATATATATATATATATATATATATATATATATATATATATAACTATTCTTATAAAGGGGACTACATACATGGTGTTTATAATCCGTAAAGTACAATTCTTACTCAATTTTTATAGATACATTTTTAAAACTAACTTCATAATATCAATTATTGAATCACGTTTGAAATTTTTAATACACCAATATAAAAATAACTTCAGCAATATGATTTATACGTGCTTGCGCCCAGCATGCGTCGATTTTATTCATTTGTTTACAAAATTTTGTTTTTGGCTTCGCGTCTGGCTAATGCCACTCAAGTCCTGACTTTTTTTTAATGAATGCGAAACGTCGACACCTTCTCTCCGCCTATGTCGTCACATGTTTTTTTTCTTTTTGGCTTCCTCTTGCTGTCAAAATTTATTATATTAAGTGAATTTTACACCTGTCAATGCCCTCCACTCATTCACAATGTTTTTACAACCTGGCAACGACGCTCCCTCCACCTCCGTTTTCATAATTTTTTTAACGACTAGACTACTCTGCCATGCTATATAAAAGGGAACTGCCAGTTAGAGTGAATATATGCACGGATGTGTGTTTGTATGTCCAGCTTAAAGTACTAAATAATAAAGGGACCATCATTATTTATATATTGACTAAAAGGGCAAGGAACTGGATGTATGATAGCGAAAAATCGAACACAATGATCTATTGACTGAGATTGTCGGACTGACTTCATCATCTTGGTTGTTATTGTCACAACGTTTTGGCCGTTGTGCCCTCCGGCCTTCGTCAGGTGTTTTGTTAGGAGTCTCGAACTCAACCCTTTATTATTATTACGGGGGTACCGTGTTTGGACTCCAGCTAGGACATAGTTGATGATTCTCTGTTTTGAATGTTACTTTTTCACTGCCTTCGTTCAGGATTGAACCCAGCACCTTTGGGTAACTGTAATCTTTGATACAACGTCTAGGACCACTCGGCCACATGTCACTAATTCTTAGTTGGTTTTTGTTAATGTTAAACCTATGATCTATTTTGTGAGTGTCAACTTGGCAAGTTTTTTAATGGGGACATATTTTTTATTAGTTTCCAATTTTATTTAGTAATACCTTTATAATAAAACAATATATTTATGTAAAAAGTTTGAAAAAAACTGCCGAGTCATTTTTCATAAGTGAAGTTATTTCTCTTCGTTGGTAATGAGGAGAAAGGAAATAATCCCGATTATGTTACTTTTCAAAGTATTCCAGAATCCTCCAGGGATTACCAAACTAATTTTATCGGGGGGGGGAATATGGGGGAAATAGTGACTCTTTTGTTTGCACATAAATAAACAAAAACGTGAAGAGTTTTGCTTAATAGAATTCTATTAAGCAAAACTCCTCACGTTTTTGTTTATTAGTAGTAAAATTATGTTATTTGTCCGTACAGTGATTGCCAAAACTATTGGAAGCGAGAAGATGAGATTGCTGGAATACTGAGAACAGATACTACTCTGTGATCGTAGCCATTTATCACTTTTTTAAAAATACATAAAGGTCCCGTCGGTGGTGGGCGATGAAACACATTAATTACAGATTAAATGGCGAAGTAAGAGTTGCCTAATCTCTAACAAAGACAATATATTTATGTAAATATCTCGAACTTCTAACGAGTCCTCTTTCTAAAAAGGACATCATTACTTTAAAAATCATGGTGGCAGTGGTGGGGAGATAAACTATTTTATATATTCTAGTCTAGGATATTTTACATATGTATTCACATTACCCATCCTAGGGCAGTTGAAAATACTTTATATATGTTTTGTATATTATCCGTCACAGGGAAGGTAAATAATATCATATATGTGTTGTAAATCACGCGTCCTGGATGAAGTACAGCTATTTAATATAAGTTTTGTCTAATACATGTTCTACACTAAAAATATTTCCTTTGCGCACGCTCGCGAATGATAAAATCATTAAAACTCCTTGATATGCTTAAAATAACAGGTGTGTTAAAAAACAACTTTATTTTTTGGTTATTTTTGTATTGTCCCAAGCAAATATTAGTAGCCTTGCTAGTCTATAATAAAAAAAAAAACTCCTTTGTGCTGATTTGTCTACTTTAATGTAAGAAAATATGTGTTCACTCATCGTGTCACAAAATAAAGATGCGACCGTTTTAGTTGTTGAAAATCAGAGAAAGAAATAGTGCATGTCCGAAAAATTCCGATGTTTAAAATGAGTTTGGATATTTATCTTCTACACTGAAATATCATGGCAACTTTTTTCTACTTTTCGGTCATTACAAGTTATATTAGAATTAACATTTCATGACTTCTTAGGTATACTATGCAAACATTAGGGACACATTTTTTCGTCGATTTAAATGGAATGATTCATAAGAGTTTATTTATAAAGAGATAGCATATTTTAGACGAAGACAGCTTTACTCTTGTTTACAAATATTTGAAAATTGACAGTAATAATAAGCAAAGGGAAATAAGTGCAATTTTACACCATGTTCATTAGTTTGATCGTAAGTGAAAACCATTAAGTAATTACATATCTATTTGAAGAAACTCCAGATGCAAATTTAATCGCAAAATTAAATTTGAAAATTTCCTAGAAATATAATTATTTTTAGGCTGATTGACATGAAATGCTATTCTCTGCTAAGGCATAACTGTAAATGAATAATAATTGTTATTGAATGTTATTTGTTATGCGTGGAAATCTTCTGAGAAAATACAAAGTGTTACTTCCACAGCTTCTAAATTTGTACATAATCATATTAAGTAATATTTTGTTCTTGTCTCAGAATATAAATTATGTTTTTAATATATAAAATATAATTGACTATTTTAATTACGTTTCCATTGTTTTTAATTATCTCTATATCTTAATTAAAACTCATAATTTGAAAAACACATCAAATTACAGAATTGCCGGTGATAGTCTACGTTTTTCTACGCACTTCTGTACAATTTTTTAAAATTTATTTCTTATGACTTTATTATGAGTGGCTATATTATTTATCTAATATTATTTAAATCGTCCTTTAAATATTTTTAAAATAAACTAAATTCGCACGTTTATACTTCAATCCTTTTATCTACATTATAAATAAAATTATTAATTTCTTTTTCTTGTTAATGCGACAGAATGGCATTAACACATCGTTCTCTACTATATCGAAAAAGTTAAGCGACGTTTCTATTTGCCACTACTAAAATTGGTGACCATTTGAAACTAGCTGAAGCTTTATATGCTATCCGATTACGTCGGTATAGTTTCCAAATGTCTGCGATATTTTCTTGTCACAAGAATCAGGCATTTCGCAGGCGCAGTTTAGAATTGTGCTTCCTTTGTTTCGTAGTCATTGGCCCAGTCAATTTTTAAGAGGATAACGCATTGTCTCGCGAACCTTAAATCAGGACATTAAATATTGCTTACTGTATAATAATTGGCATAAAAATCTGCAAATCGTTTAAGAATGTTATATATGTATTAGAAGTGATTTATTTTTAATCTACAGAGCAATACACTATGATTCTAGAATCATCTTTAAAGTCGAGATTTGCACGATGCTATTATAATGCTAAAATCAATATGTTCTTATCTGACTACCCAATTCTTGTAGAAAATATTGATATGCAAACAAACAAACTGTGATTTACAATAAAGCTCCTTTCTCTCTTTTTTTACTAAGTAAAAAAAAATGTTTATTCTCGTTATATGCGAAACGAACATGAAGTAAAATTCCACTTTTAAAGGAGATAATGCAGCTCATTGTAAGATTATAGTGAATGAATGTCTACAAAATTACAAAAAGTAGATTGTGCACTGACCTTCTTAAAAAAGGAATATGCTTAGGAAGACCCCTCACTGCAATAAATAGGTATTAAACTAACAGTTTTCCAAAACATTGTGCCAGCCTCTCGTGCTCAGGTCAGCAACTAACCTCTAACCTCATCGGAAACTGTGGCTTGTGAGCGTCAACCGGAAGAGGTTCACAAGTGTTCTCTGTGTCTCTGTGTTGAATTCTGCTGAAAAGCAAAAGCAAAGCTTTGCATGGACACCGGGAAAGAAAACAGAGACTCAGTGTTCTAGCCGCGAAAAGTTAATTTCACAAAGGTTACAGTTTTTTTTTTTACATATGTGCATTGTTCAGTTCACCAAACAATTCTCAAGATTCACAAAACTATTCTTCGTCCATTCGATGGCAGTCACGATGAAGAGGGGCGCGCGCGGTTTTTGAGAGCTTATTGATTTCTCGAAAATCGGCCTCAATCTGCTCCCAACCGTCTGGACGCTTGTTTAAATATTCATGGACGGGGTGGGTATAGAAATTTGCCAGACCAACCAATATCTAACACGTCAAGAGGGGAATCCCCTGTCCATGTTTCGTGTGTCAATTAAGCAAATCGTCCAAAGTTCTGAAAATCTGAGACTAAAAATTAAATCTTTTCACACGTTCTCAAGGAGTCAAACCCGTCATTCAGAATACCAGATTCTGAACAGGTGTTCTCCAGGCCAACAAGTACAAATCTCGTGTCTACATTATCTGATGTTTCTTGTTAATTTCCTGTTATTGTCTTTCTTTAAACAATAGAATGTGTGTCTGTTTTTCTCAAGTGCAATTACATCACTTTTGGTAGGTCACCCGCCGCTATCCAGGATTCAATTAACGTTCAACTAACAATCTCAGCATATTAACCGGCCTCCCTAAGAGTTTAGGGGGGGTCAACCTTCCCAATGGTGTAAACATCGCTCCCTCATGACGATGACACCATAAGGACGTTTTTAAAATCGTTTCCTTAGTAGAGAACAGTTGTTACACTATTCCATTGAAATGTGTGTAAAAATAGCCATCGTACATTTACGTTTTTATGGAAGGGAAAATCAAATATAATTAGTTGCAATAGAAGATTCTAGGCTTAAGACTGTCTTGCACGAAATCACCATTATTAGAAAAGATTACAAAGTTGTTCGGATTCGCGAAGTAAGAAATGTACTCTATACCTCTACCGTTATATAAAACGAATTTTGCCTCTGTGTGTTTGTGTGTGTAGGTGTGTAAGTTCAGTGTGTGTGTGTGTGTGTGTGTGTAGATTTTATTAGTCAAAGAAAGAATGTAATCGATTAGCACAGCCGTGTGTTTATAAAGACAATAAGTTGACAGTTTGATGTCAGTGTGCGGGTGTATACACAAGTATTCGTGAGGAACTGAAGACACTGAAGATTTGCGTGGAGTTCGCTACAAGGGTGCTCCAAATGAGCAGAAAGACATTTTCTTGTCAGTAGAAAATATTGAGCTAATCAATTACAAGCAATGAACTTTGAATCTATTACAATGCCACAGAGACCAAAAGACAAAGTTAACATCCCCAACAAGGTCAGACAAAGGAAATACTCTCAACAACGTATGGTGATGCCTTGTTAGACACAACGAACATAGTCTACATGCACTACACAAGGAAACAACGAATAATATGTTAACTTTTAAAGTGAGGTCAAGACGACATCTATCAGAAGAAGCCACCACTTTTCAAATCGGGCCAGTACCATTTGCACTATGGTTACGCACCAATACACAACTCAATCCTTGTAACATATTATTTGACCAAGATAAGAATTAAGTTTCTCGCCTTCTTTATAGTCTAGAACTTGCTCCCTGTGATTTGGTTATTTCTAAGGTCAATGAAAACCTTAGACAGTTACAGAGATGAAAGATGGTTGTGACATTGACACGGTCACATAAGTTGGCTTCCACAAGGCGTTCACAAGTTGCTAAGCCGTGAAAAGTGCATTGACGCCTGAGTAGATGAGTTTGAAGAGAACTATACTTTAATGCGTGTACTATTAATATTGGTGTCTATAAAAAACATGGCTCTTATTGAAGTTGCTTCGTACGTTGATATATCAAAACAGAGAATCCATGGAGACACCTTGATCAACGAGTATAACTATCTCGAAAAAACATAGCATTAAATGGGTAAATCAATTCTGAGAAAAATATAGAAAGGATATTACTTTCTAAATTTGTATCCTATACATATATATATATATATATATATATATATATATATATATATATATATATATATAGACAATTCATTTCCTTTATGCTGAAAGACCTTTCTAACACTTAAAAACACGCAGAAGTTCCCGTGTAGCTTATTTGAGATTAAGTTCTATAATAAACTCTGTAACTCTACTCATAGGTTGAGTACTGTTGGACTAAATACTTTAAATCGATGAACGCGCTATGATATTTTCTTTTATATTTTTATGTGTACGTAAGAAATAAGTGCGTATATATACATACACACTTTCATATATATATATATATATATATATATATATATATATATATATATATATATATACACGTATGTACATAGAAAATAAGTGCATATATATATGCACTTACACACATATATATAGGCTGATATATAAACACATTGTTGTATAATGTATATATTTATACATTTATGTACATATATATGCGTGTGTGCGTAAGTTATCTAATATATATGTGTGTGTGTAAATATATATATATATATATACATATATATGCATATATTGATTTGTACATTTCTATGTGTAAATAAAAAATAAAGGAGTATAAGTACATATGCACTTTCATATATATATATATATATATATATATATATATATATATATATATATACACGTGTACAAGAAAATAAGTGCGCACATACATATATACACCCATATATACAGTGATATATATATATACCCATATATCTTTGTATATATATATATATATATATATATATATATATATATACGCATATCTACATATATATGCGTGTGTGCGTAATTTATCTAATATATATGTGTGTGCATATGTATAGATACATATATATATATATATATATATATATATATATACTTATATGCGTGCATTGTGCTGTATGTGTTTATGTTCTTTAGATATGATAAACGATTATCAGCAGAAAAAAGATGGCTACGAACACCGAGACGTAAAAGATGAAGATTGAATAGGTCAGATGAAAAGTTCCTCGATGAACGGAATTAGTGACATGATGGTAGATAATAATTACTTTGAACGTGCAGATAATATTGCGATTCAGCTGATAGTGGAACGACAGTTTTAGCGCACTTGCAATGTTACCAGATTATATTTCATGATAGGTATTGGCAGCCAAATCTATTCCCAATCCGATAAGATCACGAGGCACGCCTACCCCACCGCCATTCGCCATTATCTGATTCCTTACCTGGACAAAAGTAATGCAACTATCAAATGTGTTCCATCGTTTTATTCGCATCTTACAATGTGTGTACGTTTGACTGCATATCTGTGCATTCAATCTTAGTTAATGCAAAACATTATACAGAAATGTCCAGATTGTCTAGCAGATTAAGGATTATTTATCATCATTATAAGCGATTTTTTGATTAGCATTGTTAGAGTATTTAGTACGACAAAAATCTGGCTAGTCATGTTGGTCTTTTTCGCTAGGTTGCCTAAAAAGAATCCGAAGCCATTAGGCAATTATACACGACCATCTTTGCAGTCCACTGTTGCCCGGATGTTTTGGGGTGTATATTGAGCAAAAAAACAAAAAAGCGGTCGATCTTTTTAAAATTTGATCCCTATTATGATTCCCTAACATTTATTTTTGTGGGGCTAAAACAAAGTTATTACGTTAGCTCCATGTCCAAGGAACCAATATAAAACATTTCAAGTATTTACACCCAAGATTAGTGAAGGTGTTTGGCCGTGTTCTCAAAGGTAAAATCACTGAACTATGGCCTTAACACCAACATTTCTGGCCGAAAACGGATTACGAAAATTTTCCAAAATCTCAGTACACTGCATATCATATTTCGAGTCTGTACACTGAAAAAAATGGCATAGTTATTGTGTAGGAAAATGCACACATACACACACACAGGTCCACACGTAAACAGACACAAATACACGTCCATTTTTATAGATACATACATATGTTATAATTAAAACGTAAAGTAATTCAATCAAAAAAAGTCCGATTTTCGCGATTCCCGATTCCGATTCCGATTTGCCGCCCTAAAACAAACATTTCTTGGGTTATATATATATATATATATATATATATATATATATATATATGTATATATATATATATATATATATATATATCACAAGAAATTCCAAACCGCCTGTCAACGTGGAAGACTTACTTTCTGATGAAAATGTTGTATTTTTAAATAAAAAATACATTGTTAATATCTTTGTTGATACCATTCTTCATGATCTTACGTACCCTTGACAGAAATCGCCAGAGAGGTACTTGTGAGAAATCATGATGTGGACTTGATGAGAAGTAAACGTTTAATACATCATTCCTTATTAGGGAATATTTATATTTATAACTGCATTGCATTTCATATATATATATATATATATATATATATATATATATATATATATATATATATATATAGATAGATAGATAAAGCAATAAAAAAGCAATAAAAATTCAGCATACCAATGTATAATAAACACTTACAAGCCTCCACCCCTTGGAAAAACTTCAAACTAACTACGAAAATCGCCATTTTTACACATTTGAAAATAATTTCTGACGAGGACGCATCAGACCGTCTGAAACGTGCGTACACGATTTCAATGACTTAAAAACATTATTACAATGATCCAAACATAATTCTCAATGAAAAACCAAGGCACGGAATAATAAAATAATGTTAAAAAATACCCATTGTTGGTGACTACTCCCTTATTTAAATATACATCTTTCTTTCGTTGGAATTTATTAACCTATATTTTATATATATATATATATATATATATATATATATATATATATATTTATATATATATATATACACATATGTATGTATGTATATATATATATATATATATATATATATATATATATATAGTGATTTATAAATTATATATGCCGATTAATTACACTGAATATTCCGCGTTTCATCCACTCTAGGATTCTTCAGGCTTATACATAAGCCTGACGAATCCTGGAGTGGATGAAAACGGAACATTCAGTGTATCTTAATCGCCATATATAATTTATAAATCACAAACTAGCTCTACCTACGGAATGGACACTTTTGAAGTAAATACTGAAAGTTTACACATAAATTTACACTTTCGTATATTAATTTTTTGTGAGTGAAATAGGTAGTTATATATATATATATATATATATATATATATATATATATATATATATATATATATATATATAGGTTGAGGTTAGCATAACTAGATTTGATACACGGATTACCATTAGCCTATGAAGAGATGCTCTTTGTGTAAATAAATCGAGCTTAGGTATTCCGAACGATGTCAAACCATAGTTAATTCACTACTCGCACAGCAGCTGCCAATTAGATTAATGGCCAGGTGTCCTGACTGTCGTAGGGGCGGTCGGGTTTCTATTCTGACTTGAGGTAGTTGCCTGTCGAGCCCACTGATGACCGAAACAGTACTATATCTTGATGACTATACATATATATATATATATATATATATATATATATATATATATATATTTGTATGTGTGTGGGTGTGCGTGTGCGTGTCTATGTGTGTGTATGATGTGTCTTGGACGAACAGTGAAAATAAGAACGATCACGTCGAGGTTTGGTTAAGGAACAAGTGTATTAAAAATAATGCACAAAGATAGGAAAGCGTGTATATCTGCTGGACACTCGGCTAGCAGTTAATGTGCGGTCTCACCTCTCTCACCGGTATTTCTATTGCTAATCGGTGTAAATTCACCTGTTCAAGGAAGGTCGGTATATTACCCCCCTTTGAAAATATACAGTCTTGAATTAATAACGTTTTTGTTTTGGGTTCACCCTAATCAATTCTGTTGATTTTCGTGTTCTGTTTGATCTTCTGTCCTCCGTCGCTGTCTCTGGTATGGGCACCTGCAAATTATCAAACACTGTGTCTATCCTGTCCTTCTCTGGCGATCTGGTCACCTCACTGTTCGAGTATATTTTCCGAATTTGGTTAGTGTTACGTTTGTGCACGAGGTCTGGTCACTTAATCATGTAGAGCTTGTTGCCTATTTGTTTCTCAACAATGCTGGACTCACAGATAGTCTTATTTTTTTTGTGAATCTGGTAGAAAACTCTTCCACTAACTTTATTCCGTTTTTTATTTTTGTTATCCGTTTTATTTTGTTTGGTCTATCCTGGTTTGGCAACAACTTGTGAAAAATCGATCTAACCTTGCGTCCGAACATAACCTCAGCACGTGCCTTCGCCATTTTCATGTTTGCATTCAAAGTGACTCTGTAGACTTGTAAAAACTGTTGAATTGACTTATCCGCCGGCGACCCACTGGCTTCTTAAGGAACTCTCTTGACTGTGTTAACGAATTTCTCTGCTGCCCATTACTTTTGGCGGAATGGTTATATGCTCGATTAGATGATCCCCGCAAAAATGTTTAAATTCGGTAGACATAAATTTCGCCAATAACAACAATGCAGTCTACTCCTCCAAACCTAGCGAATATTTAATACAGTAAAGTGATATGTACCTCAGATGTGGGAGTCTTACATTTTTATATATCTGGCTCTTTAGATAGGCTGTCTACAACAATGAGATAGTTGAACAAATTTAGCGGTCCTGCAAAATCTAAATGAATCCTGGACCAAGGTCGGTCAGGTTTGCTCACGATCCGAATTGAGTCGGAGGAACTTTCATAGCTAATGCGCATCCTTACACACTCTGGTGTTTCCAGGTTTGGCCAATAAGCGAAAGAGCGCATAAGGCTTTTCATTCTCGAGATACCCGGATGCCCTTCATGGAATTCCTTGAGCATGCTTTTCTGTAATGTGGCAGGAATTACGACCCTGTTGCTATATAACAGGACGTTATCGCAAATTGAATAAATTTCTTCATCCATATCGTTATTGTTGATCCTTTCTTTCGTACGTATAATACATTCGTTCATTTCTGCCTTACCCCTAATCTCATCAAGCTTTACTGGAACTTCTCTTATTGTGTCTTATACTTCAACGTTTTTTTACTTCAACTTACGCTTAGATGGCTGCTATTACCATATTCTCCAATGGTTCTGTCTGTTTAGGTATTAAACTCGATAACCCGTCTGCATGACCACATTTTTAGATGGTACATACTTCATTTGAAAATTGTAATTTAGAAGTATGGCACCCCATATTTGGAGACTATTCGCCGTATGTTGGGGTAGTCCCATTTCGATCCGAAAATCGTTAATAATTGTGTGTGAGCTGTTTGTTACAGAAATTGCATACCGTGCAGGAAACGATGAAATTTCTTTACCGCGAATTTAATGCTTAGCGCCTTTTTTTACAATTTGTGAGTAGTTCTTTACGGCTGGAAAAAGTGATCGGGATGAATGTGCTATGGGTTTCACTTTCCCATCATCCATTTTGTGTAAAATTCATGAGCCTATGCCATAGGAGCTGCCATCGCTTGCAACTATAATTCCATGCTTGGCATTATAATGTGCCAGAACAAGTCAGATGTTAAAGTCTCTTTAATTTCCCGAAATGCTTCTGCGCACTCTTGCGTCCAGAAAGATTTTTGGTCTTTCCTTAACAGTTCATTTAAAGGCGACCTTAGTTTATGCATATTTGTCACAGATACATTGTAGTAATTTGCTAAGCCTAAGAAACTATGTAAAGACACAATATTTTCTGGAGTAGGCATATTCTTTATTGCACTCGATCTATTTGGATCCGGCCTTCTTCCATGTTTATCGATGATTGGCCCCAAGTATTTTATTTTCTCCATGAAAAATGTACATTTTCCTGTTTTACTTAAAATCCATAATCTTGGATCCTTTGAATACTTTGTTTACATGAACTTTGTATTGTTCTTTGCTACGGATTTTTATTAACACATCGTCCAGTTACCCTACTGCGACATCCAAGCTATTAAACATAATGCCTATAATTTTCTGGAAAATTGCAGGGGCAACTTTGACCCCCAAAAAGCAATCTGTTAAACTTCTACAGTCGCTTATGGATATTAATACATAGCAGCTTTGAACACTCCTCATCGCCTTGAACTTTAAGTACGTGTAACTGAGGTGGATTTTAGAAAAATATATACCGCCACTCAGTTTCGCAAATATCTCTTCAGGGCTAGGAAGAAGATAATGGTGATCTTGTAATGCCCTGTTTAAGCCTGTCGCGAATTCGGCGACAACCCGGATCTTCTTACTCTTCTTTTTGCTGTAAAACGTTGGTGCAGCCCACTCACTGTGATCAATTTTTCAGATGAAACCCATGTTTTCAAGTCTTTCTTGATCATCGCCTGTCTGTTCTATAGCGGTGTGTGGAACATTTCTTTTCTTTCTAAACACAAGCTGTTCAATCACCTTTACGTCAAATTTTACTACCGATTTTGTACACCTTCCCAAACCGCCTGAAGACAAGTCTGGGAAATTCTCTTTTAACTCCCTCTTAAGTTTGTCTGCCTCAACATTCGAATCCTCAACCTTTTGGCAAATTGAGATTAAAGGCAGATCCCATACTTTTCGAAAAGATCAGTTCCAAAGAGGTTGTTTGATTTTGGCATGAGAGATTTCTTGCTTTTTCTGGAAAACAAATATTCGTCAATAATTCTCCTTCGAAGGTAATTTTTTCGCCACTGACGCTTCTCGCCGTTTTGTGTGATTTAATCAAAGTGGGTCTCCCAAGCCTCTTCCATGGCGGTACATTAATAATTGATATATCAGTCCACCTATCAAGTGGTAGCCTTACTTTCTTTTTAAACCTTTTGCCCTGTACATATTAACGGATATTTTGTTCCTCAGGTTCAATTTTCGTAAGTTTAATGGGTGTCTATCTAACAGATGTTTCCTAAAATGCGATGCTTTATGCCCTTTCTGGTTGCAATTGTCACATGGTTTTAATTTGTAGGGACACTCATTGTACAAATGCTTATTTCCACACCTCCAAGATGATCTAGGTTGATATTTTCCCTGTTCCTTCTCTGGTTATGTTTTGAAGTCGGATTTATTTTGATAGATCTTTTTAATATGATACACTCCGCTTTCTTCTATGTCACGGCCATCTTGTTTCAACGCAATAAACCGTTCACAGTCTTCCGCTATTTTTTTTAGTTTTAAATTCGGTTCGTTTTCGAGTTTATTTAAAACACGACGCCTGATTTATGCGTCTTTTTTTTAAACCAGCTTTTGCACAAATATTAAACATTTAAAATTATCTGCTAATATTTCCTCCGGTTTAAAATCGTCGCAATGCTTGTTCACTATACGTACATAAGTAGTGTAGTCGTCTTCCTGTCTTCTAGTAATATTTATACATTTATATCGCCTATTCAAAAATACTTTTTTGCAGAAAACATTTCTCTAAGTAGCGTAACTGTCTCTTGGAAGCTCAACTAACTGGTCTTCTGTGAGAGAATAAAATTCACGAAGTTTGTATATTCAGCTGTTCGGAATTACCTTAGAAAAAAGCCTCAATTTTTCTGCGTCTGACCAGGTAACACAGTCCGATATAAACACATCCTCATACAATCTATAGTACTAGACGGAAGTGACATCGTCTTCTAGATTATAATTGAATTTTTCGATAGCGGGCCAGACAGCTGTTTAAGAAAATGCGTTAGGAGTATCGTCAGTTTAATTAACTGTGTCGCCTCCAGAATTTTTCTTTGTTCCTCCTGAGTTTTCATCAATATTTCCTCGATGTGTATCTGTTGTTTTTTCTTCAAATGTTTGTTTCACTCTCTCTTCTCTTTCTACTTGTTGTTGAATTTGCTGATTGCGCAACGCATGATTTTGCACTGCCTGGAATTAGAACAATTCAATCAGTGAATCTTTGTATTTCACATCCATCATACGAATTCAGTTTACAATTTACACTTGTATTAAAGAAATATACCTTAGTAAAAAAAAAAATCAACCAAGTTTTCTTTCCCAATACTTTTGTTTGAAGGACACCAGTTTAGCAGCCCATTTGTAACTTAATTTGTTGATCGCTATATTTCTAGTCTTACTAGAAACAATCCAGCGAAAAATATTTGTGTAATATGTTAATTTGCATGCGTTATTACGTAGCAAAAATAAAATTCGTCGCTTTAAATATCCGACGAATTCGTATGGGAAACTTTTTAGGTTTTTTTTTTTACTCTCTTTGTTTTTGCAAAAAAGTGACTATATTCTTTTACGTGTTTGCTAAGCACAGATGAGGTACGCGAATCATTATTTTTCACGGTCTGTCTCTTTTTCCCTTGATAAAGTCAAGCGTGTTTTTGTTTTTTTCAAATCCCAAATATCGACGAAATAACGATAGGCTTACACAGTATTTGCTTGTAGTTGGTTGTTGATATTTAACTTTGCAGAAGAAAATTCTAACCGTAGAAATATTGGCTTCTGGTGAAGAAAAATTAACCTTTTCCCCTTTCTAAAACACGTGGTAAGTGTGTTCAATTATTAAATAATTGACAACATCCGCGTATTTCGCTGTAGATTTTGGAAGCATTTTTCCCGTCGCCAAATTACTATTATAGTAATTTATTTGTTGTTAATCCTTGTGTATCAAACTATCTGTTGAACTGACGATGGTGTTCTGCCGTAGAGATTGTAAGAATCTTTGTTCCAATCACATTTGGCGATTCTCTGCAGTGATGGATGTTTCGATTCCTTGTTGCAAATCTGTTGTGTCGTGGAAGAACAGTGAAAAAAAGAACAATCAAGTCGAGGTTCGGTTAAGGAACAAGTGTATTTACAATAAAGTGCAAAGTTAGGAAAGCGTTTATATCTGCTGGGCACTCGGCTAACAGTTAATATGCGGTCGCATCTCTCTCACAGGTGATGGAATTACTAGCGCTATTTACAGTGCTAATCGGTGTAAATTCAAAAGAAAGGCCGGTATAACAATATATATATATATATATATATATATATATATATATATATATATATATATATATATATATACTAATACAGTGTCTGAGGACAATCTAGTTTTATTGAAGCACAGTATTTTAACAAGCATAAACACCTAGTATAAAAAGTAAGATGCAGAAATCGACACATTTTCTTAAGATTTGCGCTTAGACTCGTATGGATTTATTAAGGTTCAAATTTTATTCGGGTAGACAACAGGATAATGTTTGTTAATACTGTTTTATTAGTTCATTTCATATGTGGCAAATGCTGCTTTACCTTCATAGTTAGAACATTCTCAAGGAGCATTTATGACCTGGCCCAACATTCGAAGCAGTTTTTGATGTGGGTGGAAAACAACTCCACAAAAAGAGGCACTCTAGTTAGTAACAAAAATACAAAATGTTTCAGTCATGAAAGGTTTCTCCTTCATTGTCCTTGGCTAAAAATGTATAGAACGGATATTACACTTTGATCCTGGCCCGAAGTTCAAGAAAGAAAAAAGGCGACCCTTTAGTCTTCCGTCCAACCCCAGTTGCGTGTCTCATTTTTCTTACGTTTCACAAGATTTTAGATTTTGAGTTAAGAAATAGGAGACCTTGCATTAAGAATGGCCATTGTTGTTTTAATCCATACAATGAACAGGCTGTCCTCGTGCACTGCTGGCCTCATTTTGTCTTTTTAATACAGATTTTACATAACCTAAGTTGATGTACTTTTTGATTTTCTTTACATGTAATCTAGATATGATTCTATTTCTGATTTCTTTTTAGACGGTCATTTGATTATTCTTACCTTTCGATTTATTTAAATTATGTTCTAATCTTCAGATTTATTTTAGTAATGTTTCGGTGGGTTTGGAATCTGAACTTCCTCATTATATATTACCAAAGTCGGAAATATTTCCGTCAATCTCGGGAATCCGTCTGCCTGCTTACCACCGGACTACAACTTGGATGTCTTCAAGTCCAACGTTAACAAATTCCTAATGAACCACCCCCTTAAGTAAACACTTCATCAAATCTCCACACTAACGTAATGTACTTGCAATAACCCTTATCCCGGAGTGGCTTCCGGGCCTTGATAAGTGGTGATCACTGTGTAAAGAAAAAAAATCTGAACGATATTTGGAACGGAAATGATGTTCTGAGTTTTCATATATATTTTTAATTTCAAGTGAAATCTTAATTTTGAGTGTATTAGGTCAGATTAGTGTTTCTTACAACCGATTTTATAAAGTATATTATCCACTACGCCAAGGGTCCTTGCAAGAAAATTCCTAGTAACACACGAAATTACCGAGTTTGACAGAAAGTTTCGACAAGAAAACACTGAATTAGATACATACATGAAAATGAAAAGATATACTGCATAAAAATGGAATGTTACGTAATTCGCATCATTATAGTTCATCTAAATTTTAATGTAGATCACTTCATCTTTTTTTAATTTTATTGATCGCATGAATTAATCTTACCTTGCCTTCCTTAGTACAGCACTGTTGAGAAGGAGATGCAAACTAAATCGTCTTTTTTCAAAATCAATAATTTCAATCTTCTTTGTCGAGATCAAACGCAAAACGATGTTCAGCTTAAGTTCGACAGAAAAGCTGATTAAATTCTTCAACTCATTAAACCCGAAATCAATTAGGAAATCTCTTTCTATTACTTATCATCAAATTATTCTGTATTCATTTATTTCCGATATATTTATTTTTTTTTAATTCCAAAACGGGAAACATTCTCTCTTGATTATACTGATTATTTCGAGTTCTTTCTTTCGGAAAACAATGAGAAGAAGAATAGGTTTTGTAAACTATTCTTATTGCCCATGTAATTTAATTCGATATTAAAATTATGAAAGTTATTTATTTGATCGACAGCTTATATATAAAAATATTTATATGATAAGTTGCGTTTCCGTGTTTAGTCGATCCTACGTAACGTTTTGAAAAATGCAAATAAAACCTTTCAAGACAAAATTGCTCTCTAAAAGAACAAAAAAGGGAAATTTGTCTTCGAAAAGTGCGATACGGGCAAGAATATGAAAGTATTCCCCCTTTGATGTAGCTTCCCTTTTCTTATATCATTAAGATAATGTATGATAAATGTAGTAAATGAATAGTAATTTCGGCAGAAGTCAGCGAAAGTTACGTAAAATGAGAAAATTGAAAATAAAATGTAAAAAAAAGATGTTCATATAAGAGACATTAGAGTGAATAAGCAAATTGAAGAGTGTCTCATAAATGTGCCTTTATTTTTAAATTTAAATATGTAGTACAGTATATTTTCGGGAGAATTTGTTAGTACTCATTAATTTATCTCTTTGGGTAAGTTCTATATTTTTAATCAATGGACACTATTTAAAAAATAAAATCGAAATGAACTCATATTGATGCGTGCTGCTCGGTTTTCCATTGTATTTCTAATGACCCTTGCCCCATAATTGTGACTGTCCAGCAAGAGAACCTGTTTTATTACCCATTTTGTATTACTATACTGAATATCAAACACTGCTCTCTTCGTCGATTGACGTGAACACTCCTTTTTACTAAATACCAAAACACAAAACAATATACATATATATATATATATATATATATATATATATATATATATATATATATGCATATATATACATATATATATGCATATATATACATATATGTATATACATATATATACATATATATATATATATATATATATATATATATATATATATATGGGGTGTTGTATTATACCAGCAATACTTCAAGCAAACTATTTTTCACACAAACGCACACACCCATATATATGTGTGTGAATGCAGTGCTGGTGACCGAATTAAGTGTTTCTGATTTCATATAAATACGCATTTTTTATGAACCCATTCATTATAAAGTAGTAAATATGCCCTTACCGTTGATTATATACATGTTTTTTTTTTTATAATTCGAGATAAAACTGACATCTCCAAAACTAAAACACACGTACGACGGACACATACAAAACCCTCATATATATATACACACACACCACACATTATATATATATATATATATGTATACAGAGGGAGAGAGAGAGAACGAGAGAGAGAGAGAGAGATAACTCAGCGTTGATGTATGTCCGTTCGATATATCTGAGCAACTTGTAGAAAGACACATTACAGAACCTACTGCGTGATTGTAACATTTTTCGATTATTGTCAGGTGCTTCATTGCTTACATTTCAACTGCCAATGTTGTTCTTTGAAATTCTGTCACAAGTAGTTTCTTTTCTAACTCAACCACACATGAAAATCGGCCCCACGATCGATCAAGAATAATGTAACTGAGTTAAGAATAAATCCTCAAAAATTCCTCACTAACAGCTCTTGAAATAAAAGGTTCTAAGATCTTTCAACTGTAAAATCTAAAGAAAAACACACAAAACATGAAACATTGTAAAA